>NC_048298.1:195141188-195313062 GCF_013100865.1 Trachemys scripta elegans | reverse complement strand
TTCCTGATCTATTTTCTTTATACCTTTCTTTATTTTTATCATGTCCTCTCATCAGTCTCCTTTCTAAGGTAAACAAGCTCTAATGTCTGTAACTTGAAAATTATCAACAAATTCCACAGTTTAATTCTTCTAGGACCTAAATATTGCCGCCCCCGCCTCCTGCCATGGGGTTGGGGGGAAATCTGCATCAAGAAGCCAGCCAGAGATTCCAGCCAGTAGGAGCAGAAGCAGCAAAAGCAGGAATCTCTGGAACTCTGGACATTTGGAGAACTTTCTACAGTTATGACTGGACTTTCTCAGCCCTTACTCCAACTCCTTTTCCTTCAGTGTCCCCTATTCCTTCCCTTTAGCTGACACAGTCCTAAGTAACCCAGTCCTAAGGGGTAGAAATATAAGCAGAGTGAACCCCCAAAAGTGTCATTGACTGCCATCACAGAGTTCACTCTGCTTATATGTTCTACCCCTTCCCCCACCTTGTGTTATGTCTTGTCTATTTAGATTTGAAGCTCTTTGGGGCAGGAACTGTCTGCTACTCTAGTTTGTACAGTGCCTTGCACAATGGGATCCTGTTCTTGGTTGACCCTCAGGCACAACTGTAATAAACATGATTAATAAATAATAACCACAATAACAGGAGAAAGAATGAATGCCAGTCAATCAGATGTTCTAATTGCCTCATAAATAACTGCCAGAGGTAATAAACATCAAATGCATCTTTAACAACTTCCCTGGCCAATCTAAAATGGCATGTTGAGGGTGAGGAAACTGCACTGGTCATACTTGTCCTGTACTATTCCCTGAAACCACCAGGAGCTCATCATAGATAGATGCATAGATCTCTGCAGTTGGATCTTCCTAGATCTTTTCCTTCCTTAAATAAAAGAGAAGTATGGATTTTAATGAATAAACAGCAAAGATTACAATTGGAAAAAAAATATCTAGGGATCCAGCGAAGAAAACCCTGACAGTTTTCACACTGCTTCCAAGGGCTAGCCCCAGTACTGTGCACACAAACATGTATTGATAACAGTAAAACCAAAAACCCATCATAATGTTTGTAAAGGTAAATTGAGGCAATCCTCTCAAAGGAGCTAGTGCTTTCAAATAGCTCACCCCAGATACCACTTCCACTGATGCACAGGCTAGGTTCTAATGGTGAAAATGGTAACACCCATGCAGCAGAGCTACTCTATTTACCGCTGATCTCTGGGCAGGGGAACTCACTTAAAAGCATGAAATTTTAAAATAATACATTTGGGGCTCTTTTTGTTTGCCTTGTAGTTTCTGAGCTGTAGCACATTTTCAAGTTATTTTCCACAGTCAAGAGGGCTAGAAATTTACTTTCTCTTTTCAAATGAAAGCTGACATTCCCACAAAATCAACTGACTTCAAGAGCTGAAGCTTTAAGAAAAAACACTAAATATGAGACTTACTGTAAAATTAGGAGTTGTCAACATTGCTGGGGGAGTGGGAGGAAGGCACGTGGGGAAAGAAAGTGCAATGAGGAATACACTTCTTCACCACAATAGTCATTATCTATTGTCTATAATCTCTGATTACTTCTCAGTCTGGAGCTAACAGCAGACAACAAAGTGAATATATGCCATATGAATAAATTAATTTGATTAAAATTGAAGTTACAGAGCAAGAGGCGAGGTGGGGGTGGTGGGAAAAACAGTCATGGCTCCATGAATCAGGGGAACCAACCCTCTGTGCTAATTTAACAGGCTACAAAAAGTAGCTCTGCTAATGGAAAATATGGTAGCTTTTGTTCAGACCACACTACTCTAAAATTAAGATGCAAAGCCTGTCTGATTACACTTTTGGCTCCCTGACCTATTTTTTAGCACTTTCTTTAAAACACCCTCCAAGTTTAGTCTCAGCAGCATGATATATGGTGCAGCTCACTACAATATTGAAAGCAACAGACCCTAGGGCAGAGAAATGGAGAGGACACACATCTTTTGTTCACAGCTAAGCAGCAATTTCCCATGTTTTGTTTTTCTTTGCAATCCCCTACATCATCTTTATTGCATTACTGTGCTAGAAACTGGTATTTAATAACATTGTTTTTATGTTGCTGACTGCTCTAATGAACACAATCTGATTACCACTCAGCAACTGAGAGATTAAACCTGGCACTGATCACCTTTACCTCTGTGCTCGCTCATTGTTAGTCAACAGAAATGTTTTCATAGAAATAATGGCTTGTGACACCATCACCAGCAAGACATCATATAATAGTTTTTAAAGCCCTAAGCTTGGCCCAGTTTCAATTTGATGGGAGAGGTGGGTTATGCGGGCATTTTTTAATTTTTATTGACTTTACTGAAAAGTTGAGGTTTTTTGCTCTTTCAAAGAAGATTACAAGTGTGCATTATATTTTCAATAGATACACTGTGATCTGTACGCAAGCAACAGCGTACAGGAGAGTTAACTGGCCGAAAATCAGTTCACATGACAGTGATGCTGCTAAGGCAAATGAGGACATAATAGATAATCCCACCTTTTACCGCTGAAGAGAGAGGCTTGCATCTTGGGGATGTTTCAACATCCAAGTTGCTCCTGCATTTCTAGATGACAGTATTGCTCAAAAAGTGCAATCCCAAGGTACAGTCTCAGCCAGGATGCTATTCAGAACTTCTGTGATGTGCTACAGCATAGTCTGGATACTATGAGGCTGAGAAGCCATGCCCTATCTGATGCCATTTGTTGAACTAACACATACATAATACATATGCTTTCAGGAAGAGGACAGTCCTTTCACCATGCCATTTTATATGATGGTTCAATTAAATAAAAGAGGGCCATGTTAGCTAGTTTGTTAGCCTTAATTCTTCAGGAAATCTGCATTATATTAAATACCTTAGTGGTTAGCGGTTAGATACTACAGTCAGAGTCACCCAGGAAAATGTTAAGCAGACAAACTTCTCGGCAGGAAATAGCTCTGTAGAAGTAGAGCAATACTTTTGGTCACTATAGTACATGCACCAAATGCAGTTTTGAATGCCATTAAAATGAATATCACTCTGTAACAGCGTGAGAGCTTCCAAGAAGTGACAATTTCAGAAACACTAAGGTGCAGAGACTGTCAATATGCTTGTTTGTTTAAAATATTTGTACAGGGATAAAAAATTTCTGCCTGGGATATGCAAGCACAATTTTTTTTTGTTGATATTTCACAGACTAGTACATGTACTGAGTCTGCTCCATAGCAGGCCTGATTCTATAATTTTCCCATTGACCTCAATGGGAGTACTTCTGTGAGTTAATATTGCTTAACATGAGACAGGTTTATAGAATCTGGCCCATAATTATCAATGACCCTTCTCCTAGTACAATACTTTTATGCTATTCATGTACTGCACAGACGGCAGTATTGGGGGAAAAAAGATAACAACTGCCATTGAAATCATTCCAGCTGAATTTGTTCCAAGCAGGGTATCTGCTAGGTATTATGGAATCTGGACAGTTTTAAGCACAGCTATAGCATCTTAGGCCCCAATCCTGCAAATTGTGGCATGCAAGCAGTTCACTGCACCTGTGTGGAGCTCCATTAACTTCAGTGAGCCTTTACATGATGCAACCGTGTGCACATGTGCAGATCAGGGGCTTAGGATGCAGTTTCATTCCAGTTACATGGGTACAATTCCATTCAAAATCAAGGCAGTGGTAGCTGAGGGCAGAACTGGACCCTCTAGTTACTCTGGGAGTGCCCAACAGTTGAGTAAAGGCTTCCTATTGGTTCCATTGTGTTTTCTATTTTCAGGTGCAAATTTTCAATTGCTAAAACTGGGCCTTCAAGGCTTCAGGAGAATATTTTTATTTTCAATTTTTTTCAAACACGATCAGTTGTAGGTTCTACTGGGGTAAAAAAAAAATCAACATCAATGGGGTTTAAATGCTCTCTATTTTATTCTTATGAACAGAGCCCCAAGGATCTATTGGAAAAACAAGATACATTTGTATTGGTAGTAGTAGTAGTACCTGAGGGCTCCAACCAGGACCCTGTATTGCTAGGCACCCTACCAGCACCTATTTAAAAAAGAGAGAGAATTCCTGCTCCTACTAGCTCATAATCTAGGTTGCATCAGAACAGAACAGGTGGATAAAAGAAACAAATGAGAGGGTGGAGGGAAGAAAAGTGGCAGATGAGGTGTCAGTAAAGCAAGCATATTTTAGCACAATGAGTATTACATAAGAACGGCCATACTGGGTCAGACCAAAGGTCCATCTAGCCCAGTATCCCGTCTTCTGACAGTGGCCAATGCCAAGTGCCCCAGAGGGAATGAACAGAACAGCTAATCATCAAGTGATCTATTCCCTGTCGCCCATTCCAAGCTTCTGGCAAAAAGAGGCTAGGGATACCCATCCCTGCCCATCCTGGCTAATAGCCATTGAGGGACCTATCCTCCATGAACTTATCTAGTTCTTTTTTGAACTCTGTTATAGTCTTTGCCTTCACAACATCCTCTGCCAAGGAGTCCCACAGGCATGTGCTCGCATTAGTCCTAGCTTGCCACCTGCCATGTCATTGTCAGATGGTAGTTTTCTGACGACATCACCTCAGAGATTAATTTTAAAGAGGGATTTAAAGGTAAATAAAGTTATGGTTTGATTCATTTTGTTGGTGAGTTTTTCCCACTCTCACACAGTATCATGAGGAAAAACACGGAGGTGTTTGGCGGCGGGGGAGAGGGGAGGAATGCATTTACACACTTAAACAGCGATTGCTTCAGAAGAGGAGTGTTTTTAATGTAGAAGTGGGGATGGGTTGCTCCCTAGCTGAGGTAGGGCTGTGTGGCTTAAAACTGATCATTCCAAAAACAGACCTGTCAGCCAGCAAAACTCAGGCTGGGCTCCCTGGATAAAAGAGTGAATCAAAATGGTTACAGCATAATTTGCACCAATTTGGTAGTGGTGTGCAAAAGCAAGGGAGTAGATAGGATGTAGCAGGAGAAGCAACTAACAGACAGGTGTAAACCAACACGACTTGTACCCCTTTCCTGCTTCATTTACATCCCATAGGTACCATACCCCACTGATTAAGTCACCAGTTAAATTGGACTCATTTTGTAAAGCAGAATAAACTAATAGTGTACAAAAGAGGTATCTTGCTTCAATATTTAATGTGTTCCAACCAGTTACCTACCCCAAACCAAACATAACACATGGTTTATATACAAGCTATGTAGTCAGAAGGTACAGCACGAACTGGCTGTTTGATCAGCTGTCACAGTGTGGAGTGGACTACACAGACTGCATTCAATGTTTGATCTCAATGGTCTAAACAGCATATAAAGACCATCTGGCTGACAAGCAGGAGGTTACAAAGACATCTTTTTTAACTCTTCCAACTGAATTACAAGGTAGGAGCTAAACAACATAATGGAAGAAGTTTATCTAGCAGAGGAATAAATACGTTATTTGTACGATGAGCAGATGGGTTCGAGTTGGTTAAAACTGATCAGAACTTTTTGCCCATTTATAACATGGATCATCAAATAGCAATAATCATTCTCACAACCAACAATAGTGGAGAGATACCAACAGCCTCTACAGGGCCAGATTCTCCACTCCATTGCCTTGCACATCATGGAATTGTTATATTGTGAAAAGTGGGTGTAAAGCAGGGGTTCCCAAACTTGGGCCAGGCCACCGCTTCTTGCAGCTCCCATTGGCCGGGAACAATGAACCGCAACCACTGGGAGCTGCGAGCAACCGTACCTGTGGACGCTCAGGTAAACGAAAAGTCTCATGGCCCACCAGGGGCTTACCCTGAACAAGCCGCGAACCAAGTTTGGGAAGCCCTGGCACAGAGTCTGTCCGGTTTGGCCAATGTACAATGTAACATTCAAAAACCAGTAGGAGAGCACTTCAATCTCCCTGGACACTCAGTAACAGACTTAAAAGTGGCAATTCTTCAACAAAAAAACTTCAAAAACAGCCTTCAGCGAGAAACTGCAGAACTGGAATTAATTTGCAAACTTGACACCATCAAATTAGTCCTGAATAAAGACTGGGAATGGCTGGGTCACTACAAAAATAATTTTTCCCTCTATTGATACTCACCCCTTCTTGTCAGCTGTTGGGAATGGGCCACATCCATCCTAACTGAATTGGCCTCGTTAGGACTGACCCCCCACTTGGTAAGGCAACTCCCACCTTTTCATGTACTGTGTATATATACCTGCCTACTGTATTTTCCACTCCATGCATCTGATGAAGTGGGTTCTAGCCCATGAAAGCTTATGCCCAAATAAATTTGTTAATCTCTAAAGTGCCACAAGGACTCCTCGTTGTTTTAGCTAGATTTCAGGTTCTAGACAACCAAGTACTATTGAGGCCATGGTTTTTTTTTTCTGTCCTTCAATGCATTCTGTGCCAAACAATCATGATACAATTTTGTTGAGCAAACACAATTTTTGCAGGGACTACACACTAACGTTATTATCAAGCAAGTTGTCTGAACTGACATAAAAAAAAGGCTTGTACTGCCTTTGTGAAGATATATGGGACGACCTGAGCTGTCTTGCCAAAAGCTTTCAATTTGTCAAAAAAGCCACATCCTATGTCTACACTGCAGCCTTCTGCAAGCATAGCGATGTTAGACAGGTATGGGAAGAGATGTGATCCCCAACTGATATAGCTGTGCCAGCAGAAGCCCCTAGGGCACACGCAGTTAAATTGGCAAAGCTGTTCTTTTACTGGTGTACCTTGTCTCACTCTTGGGGGGTAGTTTTACTATACCATTACAAAGCACAGCTTTGCCAATATAGCTGCAGCCACACTAGGAGCGATGTGCTGGTATTGTATAATGCCATTCTTATACCAGTAAAGCACTCCTAATCTAGACATGGGCTAAGAGATTAAGGCATCAAAATTCCAGTGAATGAGATTTGGGTCCTAACTCCCTTAGGCTTCTTTAAAAATCCCAACCAGAACTTCTAGACATTAGAACATCTTTACAAGTGGCCCAGCTAAATCTGCTACATTCCATTGAGCCACGTGCAGAATTCCCACACAAATGCTTCAAATCTTGTGCAACATGATCTGTGACCACTAAAGTACAAAAATGTGGACACTTTATTTAAAAGAATCCTACATGTTCACAGTTTAAATCACAAAGGTTTAAATCTTTTAGTCCTTACTCAGGTAACAATCCCATTGGCCTCAGTGTTATTTGGCTTTTTATCGGTTTTGCACAAGAATCTAAACCACGTGAAAATCCACTTTACACCACAGGAAGCACAATGCACTGTATGATCAGTTTAGCAGCACGGCTAGATCATTATCAACACACACTGCACATCCTCACTGCCCATACACTGACAATACAAATACACAACTACCTTGATATAATGCGACCCGATATAACACGAATTGTGATATAACGCGGTAAAGCAGTGCTCAGGGGGGAGGGGCTGCACACTCCAGCGGATCAAAGCAAGTTCAATATAACGCGGTTTCACCTATAACGTGGTAGGATTTTTTGGCTCCTGAGGACAGTGTTATATCGAGGTAGAGGTGTAGCTTAACTGTGTGCTTGTGAGTGCACCAGGATACATTCTGTGCAAAGTAAAATTGAAGGAAGTTTTTCCACATACTGTCAACAGTTCTGGGGTTAACAACACCTCTGCCCCTTCCATGGTTTGCTCAAAGGTGCCCCTTTAGGGCTCAGGCCTCCAGACATCACCCCTCTATGGGCGTTCCTCTCCCTCCATACCAGAATTTTAGGGTTGCAGTCCCTGTGCAATTTACTGTGCATATTCCACAGAGGTCTGACCTGCAGTTCTGCCCCCACCTCCAACACCCAGGGGCTATGACAGGGTTACCAGTGACCAGCCAGCTTTTACAAAGAACAAAACATATATTTCAGACAAAAACATTAAAATAACATAATAATAAGTCTACACAAATGCTAAGCCTATCAGGTGTCACCCATCTTCCACAGGGAGACCCTGGCAAGTTTCCGAAGTCCTTCAACCCTCTCCAGCAGGATTTTACCCTCTTGGTTAAAGTTTCATGTCAGTTTGTGGATCAAATGAAGACCCATCTTGGAGAGGGTGACCAGATGTCCTGATTTTATAGGGACAGTCCTGATATTTGGGGCTTTTTCTTATATAGTCGCCAATTAACCCCCACCCCCTGTCCCGATTTTTCACACTTGCTATCTGGTTACCCTAATCTTGGAGTCAGTTGGGACTGACACTTTATATATTTTGGGGCCTTTGTTCCCCAGGCTCTTAAAACAGGTAAAACCAGTCACATGCCCCTTTTCCCCGGGGGTAAAACTTCAAAGGCTGGGTAGCTGCATAATCGGCAATGGGACTTTTAATTAATCACCCCCTATTTATTCCATATTCCACAGGAAACCCACCTGGTGAGCCAGGAAAACAAAGACATGTATAATGCTTACTGATACAAGACTCTATGAATACTGCATGTGCCCCTAGTGTCTGGCACATCTCAAAATAATAGTCTTTGAAGTTTCCATGCTTCCAATGTCTCACATCTGTCACATCCACTTTTAAGTTCTGTAACATTACTGAGTAATGATTTTGTATGCAACATGGAATTTTGCCATTAAAATCAAAGTTCAGTGAGTTTGGTACAGTAACTACTATAAAACTATGATGAAATATTAGGACAAATGTATTCTTAAAACTCAGGGAACCGGCCGAAAGGACAATATCACTGTCTTATCTTTAAGTAATACAAATATTAAACTACAGCTATCAGCTTTACTAGAACAGAACCAAACCATGACAATAGGAATTTGACCAATACCACCCAGCTTAATTAAACTCTAATAGTTTTATAAGAAGAAACATTGACCTTATGATGAAACCACTTGCAAATCCTAAGCCAGATATGACGAACACAGGCATAGCTTTGAGACTAATGTAAAAACTTTGTAAATATTATCTCTATCTCTGTTTGCCAGGAGCTGTATGCTGTCTGGTTGGGGAAGGTTACCAACCTCCTTCCAGGAATTAAAATCAGTGGGGGAGAGGGATAATTACTGCAGACCATAGGAGAGGTAGCCAACTCTGAGACCCCTCAAAAAAATCCTCAAAACATTTAACATAGTGTCAGCCCTGATACAATTAGAATTTCTAATGACTAGCTGCAAAGACTGCAAATATGCAAGATGTTTGTGCACAGACATGCCATAATAAAGGCAGTTTTACTGAGAATCCAAACTTGCTAACCACTTGATCAAATGGAGACCTTTAATATCAAAGCCCAGAATTAGAGCTTAGAGAGAGTCTGAAAAATCCACTGAAATAAAATTAGGATTGCAATTTGAGTCTTAAATAAATAACGAGCTGAACTTTGAGACAAAGTTGAGACAGTCTTTCCTCTGCCCAACCCTACTTTCTAAGAAAACTCAGCTCTAGAATTTGGAAAGCATCTTGCTTGCCTTTGCTCTTTTACAGTCTGAAGGCTGACTGATAACTTTCCCAATATGTGGGTTTTAGCTTTCCCCAGTTTTGCAACACATGCTCAGTATATGTGTACACGCACATTTTTTGTACATAGCTGCCTACTGCAGAGCAGAGACCCAGTTAAAAGTGTTATTTAAAATAGTGTAGGTCAGTGGTCCCCAACGTGGCGCCCGCCAGGGCATTTATGTGCGCCCGCCTAGTGCCCAGCAGGGGAGAGAAGCCACCGCCCCGCGCCTGCCGGGGACAGAGAACTCCGGGGCTGCAGGCTGCAGGCGCCCCTGTTCTCAGTCCCTGGCAGGCACGGGGCCGCAGCTTAAGCCTCTTGATCACATTTATAATGAAGTGAAGCCTCTTGATCACACTTATAATGAAACTCCGCTTTTGATTTAATTCTTTAAAGTTATGTACATGTGCTTATCTATCTATGTACAAGTGGTCTATCGTAGCACTTTAAAAAATTGAAATAAATACATAAAAATAAATTATAATGGACCCCCAGCAGTGCAGAGCATAAGTGGGCTCTGCTGTACTATTATTAAAAAACAAGTAGGAGTATTTATTTTGTATTAAATAGGCAAAGTGACACCTTATTAGCTGATATTGAATGTTGATGCCAAGCAAGATAGAGAGGCAGATCCAATATTGAATGAGAGAAACAAGCTGAATAGGGCAGAAGAACTAGTCATATTATTTGCACACTTTTTTCTCCAAATGAAGAATTAGCATTTAGTTCAACAAAATATCAAAACACTGTGTTTCTTACTGTGTTTAGTATACAGTAAATATTTGTTCAATTTGTCTATTCAAAGTGCATTTGCTTTTCTCAGTTGTTAATTACATTGTTAATATATCCCAGATTCCCTAATTTCCACTTTGATTACATAAGAAGTAGTTTACACTAACACTGTGTAACTGCACCTATTATCTTGACACACACTAGGAAAAAGGAGTTTTTATTCCCTTCAACTGCAACATAGTGATATTTACTCTGCATCCGAGAGCTATAATGGCACTATTGCAAATGATTCTAAAATACCACTGGGAGATCATTTATCAAACTTAATTTCTTACTTACTGAGAGTCAAAAGTAAGCTTAAATATGTGACAATTCCTTGTGATCGTCCCAGGAATGTCTGCATTTCTCTGTGCAGGTCTAAAGATTGTAGGATTTCTGATCACTTGAACTACGAGATGCTGGATGTAATACATAGATGAAAGGGTCACTCTTGACCACCAGTGCCTTTTCAAACTGTAACTGGTTTCTGCAGCAGGACCAAGGACTTGAGAGAGCATTTTCAAAGAGTACATGATGCCTCGTTCTGTTTGTGTGGGCTCTGGGTGTGTTCTCTTGGCTCTCCCTAATTTCACCCTTTGTGGTACAACTTCAGTTGCAGCCCAGGCCAGTGATTCCAGAATGAATAGCTGTGCTGCTCATCCCAAGTGGGAGAAAGAAGAGATTTTTTAGCACTTATGCAGCCAGAATTTTTAAGGCCCTGTTGGAAGATGTTGATGATAAACAATCTGATCTTATCTTGCACACAGAAGTACGATGGCTAAGCAAAGGTAAAGTTCTTGCATGTTTTTTAAGCCTAATTGAAGAGATCAAAGAATTTCTGAAGTCCAAAAATCAGAACTTCGAGCAACTAGAAGACTCCAGCTGGTTAATGGACTTGGCTTTTCTTGCCGACATCACTGACAAATTGAACATTTTAAATCTTGAGCTCCAGGGAAAAGACAAACATGTGGCTCAAATGATAGGTTCTGTAAAATCATTCAAAGCAAAACTGATCTTGTGGATGTCATATATGAAGACAAAGTCACTCGTACATTTCCAAGTATGAAGAAAATGGTATGTGACAGTGATTTTAATCCATCATCATTTGTTATCCACATTCAAACACTTCTGGAACAATTTGAAAAGAGATTTCAACAGTTCACCATCATTGAGCCTCTAGTTGCCTTTCTTGTGAATCCTTTTACTTGCCAAATAGAGGTAACAGAAATGGCTACATCAATTGCGAGTCTCATTCAAGTAAGAACAGAAGACGTGGAACTGGAGATTTTGGACCTTCAAAATGATATTGTTCTAAAATCCTGCACAACAGATGAAAACTTTTGGAATCTGGTTGACCGACAAAAAGTTTCCTGCCTTAAAAAATGTAGCATACAAAATAAAATCTTATTTCGGTTCCACTTATCTATGTGAAGTTCTGTTTTCAACAATGAACATCATAAAATCAAAATACAGATCTCGGCTTACAGATGCCCATCTTGACGATTGCTTACAAACGGGAATATCATCCTACTCTCCTAACTACGAAAAATTGGCTGAAGAAATGCAGTGCCAAAAAATCACACTGACTTTATTAGAAAAACCACGTGAATTAATGATACCTATTTTCCATTAAGTGCTGATGAGCGCATATGATTAACTTGTGTTTAACTTTTTTTCATATTTGTTTGTTTATTTATTGAAATCCAAATACAAGTAACAATACAAAGAATATTTTTAATTAACCATAACTGGCTATCTATGTTAAAGTAAGAATAATAAATACATTTAGACCAGCAGTTCAACAATGTTTTTTTTAAATAAATAAGATGAAAACTGTTTATGATATTTATTTTGTAAAAACTCCTTAATTTTTCTTACAGGTAGATAAAAAAGCAAATTCACATGGTAAGGTGAAAGAGTAATTGCCGAATAATTGAATTAATACCTTTACATGTAAAATTACCTTTTTTATCTTATGGATTCATATATTATGTAATATTAAATATGATGTTTTTCGTATTATTTAATGTACAAATACAAAATAAGCCTTGAAAAATTGTTGGAGCCCGCCACACTGTTCTGAAAACATGAATGTGCTACTGGCCACAAAAAGGTTGGGGACCACTGGTGTAGGTCATTAGAAAGATGCAGACTGTTATGCTTCTACACCGGGGTTGGCAACCTTTTAGAAGTGGTGTGCCAAGTCTTCATTTATTCACTGTAATTTAAGGTTTTGCGTTCCGGTAATACATTTTAAAGTTTTTAGAAGGTCTCTCTCTATAAGTTTATATTATATAACTAAACTATTGTTGTATGTAAAGTAAATAAGGTTTTTAAAATGTTTAAGAAGCTTCATTTAAAAATAAATTAAAATGCAGATCTTATCAGTTTAGTGTGATCCTTGCCCTTGCTTTTTCTTGCTGAGTTTTCCAATGTCTGGCAAGTATTTGGATACTTTAAGCTGCACACAGGCTTCTGAGTGATCAGTTGTTAACCGGCTCCAAGAGGGACAGTCGATAGATTTCATTTGTGAAAATACCTGTTCACACAGGTATGTGGATCCAAATGCTGAAACCATTGCAAACACAATTTTCTTCAAACAGTTAAATTTCTCTGGCAGGGAAGTCCAGCAGATCGGAATAGAGGCCCCATGATCTCTCTCGGTTGCTTCAAGTGCACTCCGCAGATCTCCAAACTTTGATGCCCACAATTCTGAGCTTTTTAACTGAATGAGCTACATTTCGAAATCTTCAACACCCATCCACTGAAATACAGACAAATCCAAGTCGCTTTCGTTGGACTTTTCAGGTTTAATTAGAAAAGAAAGCATTGGGCCAAAATCGCTGGAAATCTTGAAATCTGTTAGAAAATTCTGATTTCAGTTCTTGCATGTACATTCCAATCTCATCGACACTGACAGTGCAACGTGTCGATAGCTCTTTTATGTGTTGGAAGTAGCGGAAAGTAGAAGTTTGAATATCCCGAGAAAAAACTGCTAGTTTTACAACAAATGCCTTCCAGGCTTCATAAAGATCCAGAACCATTTGCCCTGCACCCTGGAGACAGAGGTTGAGTTCGTTTAGGTTAGCGGTGATGTCAGTTAGAAACATGAGCTTACACAGCCATTTATCATCATCCAGTTTGGGGTAGTTTTGTCCTTTTTCCAACAAAATGGCCTTGATTGCATCACAACAGTTTACAAAGCGCACCAAAACCTTGCCACGACTTAGCCACCAAATGTTGCTGTGAAGTGGAATATCATTATAAGCACTGTCCATCTCTACTAGCGGTGCTTGAAACTGTCTGTGAGTTAAAGCAGATCGAGCAACAAGGAAATTCACAATTTGCACCATTGTAGTCATCACATTATTAAGCTCTGAATTAGAAATTTTAGCACACAGGTTTTCTTGATGGATGATACAGTTTGATCTTCAAGTAACTTTATAAATCCCTTCTGTTTTCCGACCATGGCAGGTGCACCATCTGTTGTGACACAAAATATTTTTCCGATGTCAACTCCTCGTTCTTCAAAATGGTTTACAAAACTTTCCACTCTATTTTCCCCCTTTGTTGTGCCATGCAGGGATTTTAGGCAACAAAGTTTCTCTTGGATTTCATCGGAAGCACAATATCTTCCAACAACTGCCAAACGTGGAACGTCGTTTATATCCATGCTCTCATCAACTGCAACGCTAAACACTGCTGTGACTTTTAATGCAGTTGTCTGCTTTTCGTTAATGTTTTCTGCCATTTCACTTATGCATCTCTCAACTGTTCTGGCAGAGACAGGCAGTTCTCTTATTCTACATATGATCGTATCTTTATTTGGCAAATCATTGAACAAAACCTCCGAACTGCTGAGAAAAACTTCTTTTATATATTCCACATCTGTAAATAGCTTTCCATTTTTTGAAATGCACTGTGCAATCTTGTAACTTCCTTATGTAGCTTGATTTTTCCTTACACTTAAGTATTTAAATACACTGCTTTGCTTCTCATATCCTGCTACTGCCTTTTTGATCGATTCAGTCTTGTCTGCTTCATCAAGAAAGGTTTTCTCGTGTTTCATTCCAAATTGTCGTTGAACACTTGATGTGCGAAAAACAACATTTTCACAACAGAAAGCACAAACAGCACGGTCCTTCTTTTGAATAAATCCAAATGTGTCTGTTCACGAAGGCTGAAATTAACAGACATCTAACTTTGCTTTCTTAGGAGCTGACATTTTGTCAAATGTCCCCCTCAACTCAGTGGAGGGGGAAATGGCAACAGAGGGCACGCACAAGGTCAAACGCAGTACGCTGTTCCACGTGGCCTGATATAAGCAGTAAACCAGGACTTAAAAATTGTTCCAGGCCACTGGGATATTTTTAAGGTGGGGGTGCTGAACTGCGCCCCCTCTTGCTCCCATCTGCACCCCTCACTGCCCGAGGCTGGGGCCAGTGGGCCACAGCTGGGGGCGGCTGCAGAGTGCCAGGCCGAGGCCAGGAGCAGAGCCCCGAGCCGGTGGCCAGTACCCCAGCCCGGCACTGGGCTGAGCGAAGCCAGCGGCCGGGACCCTGGCTGGTAGGGGGCTAGTGACCAGTATCCCAGGCTGGCAGCGGGCTGAGTGGGGCCAACGGCCGGGATCCCGGCTGGTAGGGGGTCAGCGGCCAGTATCCCAGGCCAGCAGTGGGCTGAGTGGGGCTGGCAGCCAGGACCCCAGCTGGCAGGGGGCCAACGGCCGGAACTCCAGACCGGCAGCGAGCTGAGCAGGACCAGCAGCTGGTATCCCAGGCTGGCAGCGGGCTGAGCAGGGCCAGCGGCCGGGTCCCAGCTGGTAAGGGGCCAGTGGCCGAAACCTCAGACCGGCAGCGGAGCCTCCGGGACCAGTAGCCGGGACCCCAGGCCGGCAGCAGAGTGCCACTGAAAATCAGCTTGCATGCCGCCTTTGGCACACGTGCCATAGGTTGCTGACTCCTGTTCTACACTGTGGGTGAAATCCTCTTCCATTGAAGCTAATGGCAAAGCTCTCATTGACTTCAATATGGCAAGGATTTCACCCTGTGTCTTTAATATTATATAAAAGTACCGTGTTGCAAGCTATTTTGCTGTGTAAGGAAAATGTCCTTTCAGAAAATATTAAAACTAAACTCCGTCTAGTGATCAGTGTCCTTATAACCTCGTGAATAAATATTACTGATTAGTTCTTGGCTTGATTTGAATGAGACTGTTGTCCAAGGGGTAACAAGTTGAGTCAGTGGTATAAAAACCATATGTACACTGATACTAACTTTGTAGTGGTGAGTAGATATTGTGATGAAGGAAAAGGAGAAATTGGATAGAAAGATCACATGGCCCACCAGAGGTCTTATTGAACCCACATGACCTCTGTTCAATGTGGATAAAAATCAGTTACTCCCACTGAAATCAATGAGAATTAGGCACCTAACCTGCTTACATGTTTTTAAAACTCCTACTAGGCATCTACATCTTTAGGCACCCAAAAACCTCTGAAAATCTGGCCCATGGTGACCAGAAACAATCCATCGATTCACCAACTACAATTAATACTTCCTTTGTTTAATAAATCAGTTAGTTTTAAATGCAAAATTTATTGTGATAAACCTTTTTCTCAATGATCCAACACATTTAAGCTAGCTTTATTTAACTACCGTAAGATAAAACAATTTTAAAATGCTGTTTTTCTCCATTTTTAGTTGAATGCCGATTTCCATCCAAATGCAGCTTGACAAAAATCCAAAGTAATTAAAAATAAAATCTAATAAATAAGAAATGCAACAGTCACCATTTTCTAACTTCGTAAGAAATGTAAAAATTCAGACTCTGAATAAAATGTATATTATACAATATAATTCCTTAAATAAATGTGTATAGATATAATGTAACTTCTTGGTAAGCAAAAAGAAGTGCCAAATATAGTGTAAAAGCTAAATTGAGTTGCAAATAAACATGTTTTAATGATTATACCAACCAAAGAGAATGAACCTTTCTTTAGGAACATTATGAAAAAATACAGATGCAAAACAACATTAAAATCAATTGTTTATATCAATGTTTCCTGCTTGCTTATTTAAATCACAATTAAAATTATTGACTGGCTTTGATTTAAATCAATCCATCTTGTTCTGTTAGCAAATCTGGATCAGATTAGTAATGGTGACTTAGCTAGTCAAGCATACGTAAGAATGCAGAAAGGTGCTTTAAACCTGATAAATGCAAGGTCGTTCCGCCATGCAGTAGCATAAAAACACAGAGTTTTAAAAATTATTATGTCATCTAATCTATCCCATTGTCAGTGAAGGCTTATTCCACATAGTGCTTCATCCGCTATTTCATAAAATGTTAGACACCACTGATGAGTTGTCCATTCTTAATAAAATGTTCTATTATCTGATCCTTGAAAGTGAAGTGAGACTGATTAATAGCTTTTAGCCTAAGCAGATTGATGATGTGAAGCCTCCTTGTATAATTCACATCTGTAATCTCTCTACCTTTATGCGCTTTTGCAGTCCATAACACTAGCATCAGTCATTATAGACAAAAGATGTGGATTCTTCCAGTATGTGTATCCAAAAGAATAACCATTGAATTCTTCATACAAAGAGTAGGTCTTCTACCTATTCTTTTTTTTTTTAAGTACCAATCACCATAGCATGTAGATGCCAAATATATCATAAATGAAGTAATTTCTATTTTCTATGTGCAGAGTCAATGAACATTGTTTGTCTAATAATGTCGTATATTTTGAATGCTTTCTCATGATGATGATAATGTAAAAGCTTTTCCTGCTGATGCATCTATCTGAGCCTCCAGACATTACATCTTTTGCAATTATAGTGGAAGACATTTTCAAAATCCACTACCAGGCCCATTGATTGAAACAGGCCCACACATTTTGCCTATTTGACATGTGTATGATTACCAAGTCATCCTGAAACAACATAATAGTCCTGTTTCCTGTCAAGGTTTATTGCTGGTTACTACATCATATTTGTGAATATACAAGGAACCATTGAGAGGCCAAATGTCAGGTTCCACATATTTAGTCTCATTTCACTTTGTAGTGAAAATGAAGGTAACTGAGGACAAAAGGAAGAACCTTTGATGAAAGAGAGCAGTGGGAATGTGGATGTAGAGGACCATTAAATCTAATGATGCTAGAAATTCCCTGGATCAATGGGTATCAGAGCCGACATAATTGGCATTCTGAAGGACTAATTGACATTCTGAAGGACTACACTCACAGGGACTGCTTCACCCATTTAAGGTTGTTTCATCAACCCTAATATTTTTAAACAGTGAAATATCTGGCATAAATATCTTATAATTTATACTTTGGATATATTTACATTAATACTGCTCTCACCAAAGATATTTAATGATGATAGAAAATGCCATCGTCCCGCCTCCCACCCCCCGCTAAGTGCGATATCAGGAAAGTCTAAATTACTTGCCAGGACAAAAGAGGTAAATAAGCTTATATCATCTATAGTCCTGCTGCAACATACACCAGTTTATCCTTGAACAGTGACAGGTTGTCCTCTACTGAAGTCTTCTGATAAATGGGATGAACATCATCATATATTACCTCTAGTACATCTGACCTGCTTTCATAAAGAACATTTTTATTGGATCACAGATATAGTGAGAGCTATAGCAAGTACGCAATGCCTTCAAGCATCATATAAACCAGTAAACAAGTCTTAGGAGAAAGAGGAGGATAGTCTCATGGTACCATCATGCTCTAAATATCTAAAATTATCTTATAGATCCAAAATTTTGGTTGGATTTTTTTTCTTCCAATAGTTTTTGGTTTAAACAAAGTGGATATGTCAGGTTTCTCATGCTGAGAAAGAAAAGATACCTCTGCCATGATGTTAGCTTAAAGATTTATAATCTCTTTTAACCCAGCCTCTTTTAAAGCCAAGAAACCACCTAAATTTCATTCTTAAAGCAATCTGAACAGCGAGAAATGGCAAAGGAAGACTGTTCTGAAAACACTACTGGGAAATTTAGAGAAACTGTTACACTCTGAAGAGATTAAAAAGAAAACATGCAAAGTAGTTATTGCCACTGGTATCACATAAATTAAGGCTCTCAGCAGGTATGATGGGAGCCCCATTGCTTTTCTCATAGTTGTCTCCATCTTTCTGTCTAGAAGTCTCTTCAGGAGCAAACAGCTGAGTCTAAAGTAAGAGACGAATCTATCTCCAAGAGAGTTTAAGCTTTCTTACACCTCCTGTGCGAAATTTTTGTTTCGTATCAAACGGCATTATATAATGTACTGCCTGGTGCTTTCACAAATACATTTTTAATTCAGGAGAACTTCTTCCCGAATAGAGCCCATTTCTTTAGTCACTCCATGCACAGAAACTCCAGTGACTTCAGCAGAAGTTCTACCCTCAGAATAGAATCTGACCCTTAAAAACTGCAAGATGAACAGCCATTGCATTTTGGATGTTACCTCTTCCCACAGGCAGAGAGCTAATGCCTCCTGTTCCTCTGCTTCCTTAGTTGGCTTAATAATTGCATTAAGAGATTACTTGAAATCTGCAAATAAGCCACAACAATAGGTTCTTTAGCCTCTAAGGGTATGTCCACACTCCAGCTGGGAACGAGCCTCCCAGCTAGGTAGACAGACTCAGGCTAGTTTCACCCAAACTAACACACTAAAAATAGCAGTGTGGACGTTGTGACACTGGCGGTGGCTCAGGCTAGCCACCCAAACTCAGACCTAGGGTGTCAGGCAGGCTTGGACTTGGGCGGCTAGCCCAAGCCACCACATCTGTGCTGTTCTTTGTAATGTGGTAGCTCAGGCAGAGCTAGCGCAAGTCTGTGTACCCTGGCTGGGAGACTTGCGTCCCACTGCACTGTAGTTATACCTGAAGGATATGGAAAAGAGCAGATTTTCATTAGTGAGTTAGGAGCTGAATCATCCAGCTATTTAGTTTTATTGTTTGCTTTTCAACAAACTTCTATACTAAAAGAGTGTAAAAATGATTAAACTGGGCGAGTAGCATCTTGGGTTAGAATCTCCTCACCTTACTAGGAGGACACTGACTGTGATGGCTCTGAATTATAAGGAGCTGGCAAAGTCGTGGACTAAGATCTAATAGAGCCTTTCCATCCCTAAAGGTTGAGAATCTCCTATCTAAATCTAGATGTGAAGAAGCCACGATGAATGGAGCTGCTCGACAAGGGTGGCTAGAGCATTATGGATAGGCATTCTTTTAAAGCATTTGTATGCATCTAAATAACAAACATTGTGGGAAGGAATCTGTTTTGTATGTTTGCTCACATTGCTAGATCAGCACTACAAATGATGCATTTCCACCTGTGTTTTGCCTTCTTTTTCGCTGGTTTCTATAACTGCTAAATCAAGGATAGTTCAAATTTTACTGACGATTTCCTGAGCATTTTGCCTCAGTGGGTCTAATGATGCCTGTCTCACCAGAAGACATGAAAAAACTGAAGAATAAGAGATTTGGCTGCTATTCCTGTAGTGTGAAGGCAATGCCTTTGTGGAGGAATGACCCATCCAATCTGGATTGGGGACAAATCTGGACTCAGTAATGTGACTTGCTTTAAAGTTGATCTGTTCCATTTCCCAATGGAACCAACACAACCGCACAGCAACTGGCACTAAGTGACACTCTATTTGGTGTTCTCAACAGGAGCATGGAGACATAACTATTATTTTATCATTCAAAAGTGTGGTAGGTGCTTCTCAAACAAGTATAAATACAAGGTCACCGCCCCAAGAATTTTAAAAACTAGATAGAAAACTCATAGGTGGAAGATGGCTGGTAGGAAATAACTGAAGATAAATGAGTGAGTGGAAGTGTTTAATATCTTGCTTGGTTCTACTTTCTTTGTGGATGTGCATGTGTGTGTTATTTTGCCAACATCTCTTGGAGTGCAGGACTAGCGTTATTTGGCCAAGAGAAGGTAGAGTGTTTTGGAGAGGGACTGACTTAATCCTTATAATGACAAAGCAAAGTGGTTCCTTGCAACCCCCATTTATTTATTTCTGTCTGCAGGTAGCAAAGAAGGAAGCCGTTGCTTGAACAGCATAAACCACCTCGTCTCTGCCTGGGTTTTGACCGTTCTTTCAGAATTTATTACAGAAGCTGTACCGGAATTGCACACAAATGTTCCCATGGCAACAATGAAAAACAAGGTTGTATTATAAACAACTTGTTTATGTCGTGCTGAACTCTCCGAAGCCACTCATTAAGCATAAGGGACCCATAGCATTGATGCTGTCTAAAAACTTGCTACTGAAATCTGTTTCATTTGGAAACTACAGTAAAATGTACTATAATAGCCTTTCAGTGCGAAATAAGGTATCAGTTAAAAATTAGCCAAATTCTCAGAATCATTCTTAGTTTACAAAATACTGGTGATTTCTTTTTGCTGACAGTTTAAAAAACTCAGCTAACAGAAAACTGCAGACATATCAAGTATTTGGAACTTTTAATAATTAATAAAATGTAGTCATCATGGAACTGGTATTATGTAAGCGGGGGAATGCTCCCGCTATTGTGGGGAACTTTCCTGGCTCCTGCATGTTAGGCCAAAAAGTATGGAGTACAGAACATTGTTTGGCCAGCTTAGCCAAAGTTAGGCTAACAGTAGTTGCTGGGCCATTCCTGTCTCTCTGTGAAACCTGAGGACATGCTTGCTTGAGCTGCAGAGAACGAGATAAGAGGGGAGGGGGCCGCATTCTTGTACCAGAAGTGCTAAGAACAGTTTGTTTGGACATGGAGACTTGTAGCCTCCACTCCCTGTTTCTATTCTTCTTCTGTTCTTAACTCCCTCCTTTCTCCTAGTTTCTAGTGCATGACAACAAAGCTGATAAGTTGCTGAGGCATCACAAATTGTTTGTAGTGTCAAAGAAGTTAGATATGCATGAATACTAGAAGCTTTCTAACTAATAAAGGAGGGTTGGGTTGTTTTAACATCACAAACAGTGTCTCTGGAATGTCAGGACAGGTCACAGTCTGTTTCTTGTAGGTCCCAGGCCTCCTTCTCAGGCCCTGGCTGTGCTGCAGGGATGCTGTGAGTTGGACACGTGCTCTGGCGGTGGCCACACGCTCTCAGGCTCTAGGTGGCAGGACCCTTTTTCCCAGCGTTGCCCCTGCCCGGTCGGGGTTATGATCCCCCTCCAAGTCTGGCCTGCAGAGCCTCTTGGCTGAGGTGTCTCCCTGCGCTGGGCCCACTGCCCTGGGTCCCCCTCACTCTCCCCAGCTGCTCACCGCACCCAGCTCCGGACTGCTCCAGCCCCGCACCCAGCTCCAGATCGCTCCATTCTGCCTCAGCACTGCAGCTGCTGCTGCTCTGCCTCCAGCTCCCTGGGCTGCTTCTCTGGCCCCTCTGGCGCTGGTTGCTGCAGCTCTGCTCCCAGGGCAGGTCTGCTCTTCTCTGGGCTGTGCTGTGGCTTTGGGGCAGCAGATCTGCTTCCAGCAGCTTAGCTTGGGCCCCTGCTCTCTCCTTAGCTCAGCCCCACTCTGTCTGATTCAGGCCATTCCAGCTCACATGGAGGATGGGACCCCCCCTGGCCTCCTGACTCTCTGATTAGCCTGCCCGCCCTGTCAATCAGGCTGATCTGGAGCATTGGCCTCTCCCCATTGTTCCTGGGGACTGTCAGTCTCAGGCTTCTGATTTCCCATCAACCCTTCCCCTTTTAGTGCTGGGAGCTAGCAACCAAAACACCCCCACTGAATGTTAGTAAGGGGGCAACAGTCCCCTTACATTTGGATAATTTTGTCAATGAATCTAGTGCCAAGTGCCATAAAAAGTAGTCTGTACAAATAGATAACTTTTAAGTCAATTGAACACTACTTAGGAAGGCCTCTGAAAGTGACACTGCATATGGAAGAAGCCCAATTTGTAAATTACACCCCTTAAATATGATGGTTAAAAAAATCCTAAGTGGGTAAGATATAAAAAGCAAATAGTCTAAATAAAAATGTCATGCAAAAAGTTAGATTTTGTCATTTGCTTTGTAACAAGTGCACGGATTTATTTATTTGTTCCTAGTTATGGAATAAGTTCCTGATTGATTTGAGGACTTAAGCATGTGCTTCACTTTCAACAGATGAGCAATTCCATTGATTTTAATGGGACTTTTCTGGACAAATGCTTAGAATATCTTAAAATAATTTAGCCCATTTTCAGGGCTTTCAATTCGCATTTTCACTTTCCCTTTCACTCCTCCTACCTCTCTTCCTCCTCCAAACAGGTAAAATCCCAGAAGTTTCAAAATTAGCACTGCCTGACTTGCGCTCCCTCACAGCAATACTGAAATCAGTGGATGAGAGACAAATGCTGCATTCCTTGTGTAGGTAAAACTTCTGTGGACCACATGGAAGTTTTGCATGTGCAACAAATGCATGATTGGGTAGTAAAACAAAGAAAGAAGGCAGGAATATCTATGTTGTAGCATTTAGGAAGAACTAAGCAGTCGTGCTGTTTGAAGAAAGCAAAGCAATTTTATTAATTGCATGCGCGCTCGGCTCATGCTGAGCCTGCTCAGACTTCTGAAGAAAGCTAGTTCACATGGGTCATGCTTGAAGATTGAACACAGGCATTAGTATAGTCACTCCCATACCAATAACAATGATAAATACCCTTTCAGCTGTATGTTTCACTCTGCTGCTGTAGGGCAGCTTTACTCCTCATGTTCAGAACGCCTTGCAGGGTACAGCATGGCATTCACTTAGCTGGCTCCTGGGCACCATTGCAGTTACATTTTTGCAGGGATGTTCAGGAAGTGGGCTGTAGTCCACGAAAGCTTATGCTCTAATAAATTTGTTAGTCTCTAAGGTGCCACAAGTACTCCTGTTCTTCTTTTTCCTTGACAGAGGCATCCCCGAGTGCACAAAAGGTGAGTGCAACATTGCTTGGGGTCTATTAACAACAGTCAAACACGTTGGACCCCACAGCAGGTCTCTACTAGAAGGTATGAGCACTGGAGGTTGACCAGAGAGTCTCCTTTGCCAATCCTGAAATGTCTGACTGAGAAAACAAGAGAAGCCTTGAGCCAGCTCTGTATTTCATAAGAGCTAGTTCGTCCATCTCTACTTTCAACTTTGTTTTTCATTAATCCATAAAATCGATGCCAACAGCTCTCCAATCGTCTTCAATCAACATGATAACAGGGGCATCCATCAGCTGCTTTTAGAAAAATACCTAGGTAATGTCTGAAGTAAAATGTATGTAGCACATTAGAGATCCATGAGGAAGCACTAGTATGCAGTCTAGAGGGTAGAGTAGTTGATGGTCACCCTCCCTAGACAGCTGGTAGAAATAAGTGCTATGTGGTTTTCAGGGCAGCTCTCAATTCTTTATTGAGTTCTATAGAGTCCTGCCACAGGATAGTGCTATTTTGATTCAAAATGTAACTAGAACTTGATAATAGTGTTAAGAAACAATGTGATTATTAAACCTATGGCAAAGCAGACCTCTCAATCCTGCTGGCCTTGCGGCAATTGCAGTGAGAGTGTGCTTGACTAAAAGCTGCATAAATACCAGATTAGCCCCCGTGTTAGACATCATCATCATCATCATCTCACTTATGGGTGCTCCATTTCCTTTTTAATGCAATATTTACTGAAATTCAGTAACCGAGCAAACCTAGAAGCAATCCCCTCCCTTCACCCATGCTTCATGCTCAACCGCAGCCACATTTCAGGGGTAGTGAATCTTCTAATTATACTTCTTTCATGAAGAAAGTGAGCATACTTTTTGTTACCCACATGTATTAATTCTTGCAAAAAGTATTATTTCCATTAACTTAGCTCTAGCGAGCTAATAAGTGATAAACTGTAAGTATTCTAGGTTAGCTGACACAATGCATTGCTGCATCAAACGCCTGTGACAAGAAGACATTTGGTGCCAGATTTCCCCTCTTGTTTTTTTTCCTAGCCTACCTGAATAATAAGCCTTCCCAGCTTCAGAAATGCAATTCCTAGAAAGTCAGGTTTGTTCCTGTGCAAAGTGCACTATTTAATCCATCCAAAGAGCTGATCTATGAAGAAAGTGCTGGTAGCTGGTTTGGGTGCTCAGATGATATGCATATAACGAGCTAAATTCTAGTACATTAGTTTGGGTAATGAGCTAAGGTCAGTGTTGGGCCATTAAACAAGATGTCCTACTACCAAGCATTGAACCCCCCCCCCCCCCCTTGCACTTGTGGAGCGGCGCTAGGCCAGACGGAGGTGAGCCGTGGGGATGACGGCAGTGGCTGCTCCATCTGACAAATGTCAGCTCTCCAGAGAGGAGTGGCGGAAAGAGGCAGTGGCCAGCCCCACACCGCGCTAAGGCGGCCCCGCAATTACACCGACAGAAGAAGTTTCCTGCCCCCTGCCCCAGCTCTCCCTGCAGGGCTGACCCCGGAGGCAGCAACTCCCAGCCGCAGGCGGCTGCAAAGTACCTGCCTTCCCCCGGCCGGGGCAGACAGGCACGAGTGTCTCCGCCCTGCTCCCAGCCACATCCGCGCGCAAAGGGAGCAGGCTGGGACCCCCGGTGCGTGTCCGGCGCGGGGCTGCACTGACCTGAGATGCCGCCCCCAACCACGATCACGTCGCATTTCTGGCTCATGGCGCTGCCTCGGCTCCCGCTCCCGGGCTCTGCGCGGCTGGGGCTCCCGGAGCAGCTGCCGCTCGCGTCTCCCTCGCTGCCCGCCGGAGTCTGACAGCGGCGCTCCCGGCTCCGCCCGCCGCCCAGTCAGTGGCAGCGCGGGGGGGGCAAGACGGGGCTGGGGAGCTGAGAACACGACCGGCGTGTCCCGTCCCCCCGCCTCAGGTTGCAAAGGGCAGGTGGGAGCCCGCCCACAGACCCCACTGCTCCCCCCCAGCAACCCCCTCTCTAACCGGGGGCTCTAACCTCTAAAGGGGGGGCGGGGTTACGGTCAAGCGGCTGAAACACGCTGCTGTCCTGTCTCTTGGCTGGGGCACCTCATCTGCTGTAGCTATCAGGGATTTCCCTACACACACCCCTACGGGGTCGGGTGTATACCCCCCCTGAATTTTTCCAACACCCCCCCCCCCCCAGTTTTGTGAACTAGTTACATGCAGAGTTGCCAATTTAGTGACTGTTTGGAAATTTGAATTGAAATGCAAACATTAATACATACTTTAAAAGCATATAAACTGTATGATAAAATACATGTATCTGAAAAAGTATAATAGATTTGAAAAGTATGAACATAGACTAGCTTCCTTCTACAGCTGTTGTTTTTTAGGACAATGTCAGTGCATTCATTTCGGTGATGGTGGCCAACCTAATAATTTCAAATGATCATTTGTAAGCGAAGTCTAAATGAGCTCTCCCTGACAGCTAGTGATAAACTGGGGCTGGGGGGAAAGGCTTCAGGACCAGATTGGATTTACATTCACACCTAATCTACCTAGGTATCCAGCAAACAGAGCTGTGTTACCCAGGTGATAGATTTTGGCTGGGGTTGGGTTACAAATCACTTGAATGCGGTGGGAGGGGGGAGAATAATGAAATGTTGTTGTTCTTATTATATGAGTAAAGGGCAGTAGAACTGTACTTAGCCTGTGCTGATTGAGGGCAGCAAGAGAGAGGATGGGGACAGGTGTTTTGCTTGATGGTCTGCCTGAATCACAAGTAATATTTCACCTGCCCCTCTCCACAGTTTAAAGACAGAGCTGATTAGGCTCCATAGATAGTCTTTTGTTTTGTTAAGTGACCACTACAACTGAAATCACTGATAATCAGGTCTAAATTCTTAGACCTGCTCTGGGACAGTGTTTCTGTGGTAGAGACGGCCCAGTCTGCACCAGCAGTGAGGTTCCCGCACTGAGAGCTCAGTTGAAATCACTGAGAGCTGGGTGGAACCTCAAGAGATCAATTCGCAGAGGTCACAGTGGCAGGAGCAGGTGACAGCACAGGGCCATTGGCAACAGAGTGATGGAGTGAACAGTGGCACAACGAACAATAGTGGCCAGAGCAAACAGCGAGCAGCTGGAGGAACACGCAAGGTGCCTTCTTGCCCCCCACTTGGGAGGTGAACTCATGTGAAAGCACCTCTGAACCTCCACTGACCAAGGACAACACTAGTGAGTGTTAATGAGGCTGTTAAGAATGCTGGAGACACAATACAGTTCATGTGAACAAACATGGCTGTGGCATCATACTTTCTCTTTAAGCAAGGGATACCACACACTACAAACTGCAGGCCAATGTTAAGTGCGCTGTCACTTGTTTATCCTGAAATTGAACACTGGTTCCAAACAAGACCAGCAAATGCTCACTATCTTTCTGCAAGAAACTCAACTGACTGGCTAGAAGCATGTGGTGCAACAGTGAAAGACTCAACAGTTGAAAAAGTAAAGAACTCTTTCACAACATTCAAAAAAATTTGAATACATGGCTGATGAATGCACCAATGCAAATGAGCATCAAGTATTAAGTTATTGTGTACATTATCTTGATGTCAGTGGTAGAAGACACATCGGCTGCATCTGTGACAACCCACATCTTAGAAAAGTGAAATGCTTGTCAACTAGAGGCCAAACAGATGGCTGCTAGTGCATTTGATGGAACTGTAAACTTCTCTGGAAGACATGGTGGAGTACAAGCTTTGCTCAGAGAAAAGTGTAACCCTAATCTCTCCTATACACACTGCAGAGGCCATCTACTCCAACTAGCACTAATATGAGCTGCAGACTCTTTAAAATACATTAAAAAAAGCTATAAATGTAATGTCTTCATTATATTTTTTCAGCAAGAGTCCAAAAAGACTGAATATCTTGGAAAATATAGAAGATACACTGAACTTCAGTCCCAAATTAGTCCAACCTGGGAAAACCCTCTGGCTTTCTCTTGAGCGATCCTTGGCTGTCTTAAAATTACTCCAGCCATTATTACTGGCTTTGGTAAATATCTACCAAGATGGGATGGATCTAAGTAGCGAAGCTGGTGGATTACTTTTGCTACTATGTTCAGCGAAGACTATGGCCATTCTCTCTCTTGTAAGTCTACAGTTGAAACCACTTGGGTCATTACACAATGCCATCCAGGCATCTGCTACAACAGTAGTAGATCTTTATCCAGCAACAGAAGCTACATTTGGATCAATCAGAGAGCTATCCATTGAAAAAGTACTGGAAGAAGCAAAGACTTCAGTCAAGAAGTTGACTAATAAAGGCATTTATATTGAATCCTTAAGTGAAGAGGACAAGAAATGAAAAAGTACAGGGACTTAATTCTTAAAAATTGACAAAAGCGACTTCTAAATTCTACTCAACCTCTACATAGTTTTACAGATCCCTGTCCTATAAAACACTGACAGTTGAGTGGAGTGAGACACTACCAACAATGGGGCTGCTGTGTGCTCAGGACAGAATAGAGAATTTGAACATAGGGTGGAATATCATATGACAAATTAATGAAGATTTGACTTCAACTTCTTTTTTATCATCACTAGTGGCTTGACCTGATCTTTGTGCTATGTTTCCCAGGATGGAAGAAGTAGGAATTCATCTCATGCTACTCCCAGTCACAACAGCTACAGTTGAGCGTTCTTTTACATCATTGAATAGAATTTTCTGTTCGGAAAGAAGTCACTTTCTGCCTGATCATGTGAATGAACTAATGAGCATATTAATTGAAGGAATGGAAGTACCGGACACATGAGAAGCCACCAAAGATGAACGCATTGCATTCAAGAAGTTTATTAGCAGAGTTGTGCAAAATTATAACAAGAAACCAAGAAGGATGGATATGTAGTGCTTCATAGAAGGCTTGAGTAGCCAACTTTAATTTGTGTGATGATTTTAAAACATGAGTTAAATCTAATAAAATGGTCATGAAACATTTTTTCAGTTTTTACTATGGTGCCATACAGCCCAACTTCACCCTTTGTGACAAAGTTCCTCCTCTACCTTGGTGGGTCCTGTGCTTATTGGTGGATTTGCTCCCTTCACAGATTGACCCTGTGGGTCAGAAAACAGTCCAGAGACCTTCCCCTCTGATAGAAGCTATAGTCCAGGTCAATTCCTGCTGTGTTTGATCAGGAGTTGGGAGGTATGGGGGGAACCCAGGCCCGCCCTCTACTCCGGGTTCCAGCCCAGGGCCCTGTGGACTGCAGCTGTTTAGAGTGCCTCCTGGTACAGTTGCATGACACCTACAACTCCCTGGGCTACTTCCCCCTCCCAACACCTTCTTTGTCCTCACCATCGGACCTTCCTCCTGATGTCTGATAACGCTTGTACTTCTCCGTCCTCCAGCAGTACGCCTACTCACTCTCAGCTTCTTGCACACCTCTTGCTCCCAGTTCCTCACACACACTACCTCTCCTCTGGCTCCCCCTGGCTTGACTGGAGTGAGCCCTTTTATAGCATCAGAGGGGCCTTAATTAGAGTCAGGTGCTTAACTGCCTCACCTGACTCTTAGCAGGTTAATTGGAGTCAGGTGGTCTATTAGCCTGGAGCAGCCCCTGCTCTGGTCACTCAGGGAACAGAAAACTACTTATCCAGTGGCCAGTATATCTCCCTTCTGCTACTCTGCTGTTCCCAACTGGTCTGGGTTTATCACATATCCCTCCCCCGTGCTCAATACCAAGGGGTTGGGCAGCTTGGGACGCCAGGCAGTGTACATGTGATAAGCCATCAGCGTTGCCATGGTGACTCCCTGCTCTGTGCTTTATGCGGAACTGGAAAGGTTGGAGGGATAAGAACCACCTGGTTACCCTTATGTTCTTTTCCTTGTTCCATTGCATCCATTGAAGAGGGGCATGGTCAGTCACGAGGACAAATCTGCGCCCCAGCAGGTAGTAACGCAGCGTTTCCATGGCCCATTTTACGGCGAGGCATTCTCTCTCTACCACTGTGTATTTTTGTTCCCTTGGAAGGAGTTTCCTGCTGAGGTAGAGAATTGGGTGTTCTTCTTCCCCAGCCATATGCGACAGGACAGCCCCTAGCCCCACCTCGGATGCATCTGTCTGAAGGATGAATTCCTTGGTGAAATCCGGGGCTATCAATACGGGGTTACTGCAGAGGGCAGTCCGTAGGTCTGCAAATGCCCTCTTTGCTGCATCGGACCATCTGACTGGATCCAGACCAGGGGCCTTCACTAAGTCAGTTAGGGGACTTGCCCTTGTGGCAAAATGGGGAATGAAATGCCAGTAATACTCCACAACCCTTAGGAATGCTTGGACCTGCTTCTTACTACTTGGTCGTGGCCAATTTTGGATGGCCTCTAACTTGTTCAGTTGAGGTTTCACCAGACCTTTTCCTACCACATAGCCAAGATATTTGGCCTCTGTGAACCTCGCAGCACACTTAACAGGGTTTGCCTTAAGGCCAGCTCGCCTGAAGGTATCAAGGACCGCCCCCACCTTCTTCAAGTGGGTTTCCCAGTCTGGGGTATGAATCACCATGTCATCCAAGTAGGCCGCAGCATAGCTGGCATGGGGGAGTAATAACTTGTCCACGAGGCGCTGAAAGGTAGCTGGGGCCCCATGTAGTCCAAAAGGAAGGACCGTATACTGGAAAAGACCCTCTGGTGTACAGAACACAGTCTTCTCCTTTGCATCTTCAGCTAGGGGAATCTGCCAGTACCCCTTTGTCAAGTCTAGGGTCATTAAGTACCGGGCATTCCCCAGACGGTCTACTAATTCGTCTATGCGGGATATAGGGCAGGCATCAAACTGGGATATCTTATTTAGTCGCCGGAAGTCATTCAGAACCTCGTGGTGCCATCAGGTTTGGGCACCAACACTATTGGGCTTTACCACTGACTGTGAGATTCTTCAATGATTCCCATCTCCAGCATTTTCCTGACTTCTGCTTTTATTTCCTCCCTTTTGGCTGCTGGCACCCGGTAGGGCCTCAATGTTACTCTGGCCCCAGGGTTCGTGACGATGTGATGATATGTCCCAGTTGTGCGACCCGGCTTTGTTGAGAATACGTCTTGATATTGGGCTATCATCTCAGTTACCTCTTTCTTCTGGGCTGTCGTTAGATTGGGAGACACCCTCACCTGTCCAGGGTTTTTGTTCCCTGGGTGTAGGTCTTCCCAAACTACTGTGCAAGCTTCTCGGGTATGCCAGGGTTTCAGAAGGTTGACATGATATAGCTGTTCTAGTTTTCGACGTCCCGGTTGTCGCACCTTGTAATTTACTTCCCCTACGGGTTCAACTATTTCGTAGGGCCCTTGCCACTGGGCCAATAGCTTACTTTCGGCCGTGGGTACCAGTACCATTACTCGGTCACCGGGTTGAAACTGACGAACCTTGGCTTGATGATTGTAGTAGGTTTGCTGGGCCTCTTGGGCCTTTTCTAGGTGCTCCCTCACTATGGGAGTGACCCGGGCTATCAGGTCCCTCATCTGTAGGACATACTCTATTATGTTCTTCCCCTCACTGGCTTCCTCCTCCCAAATTTCCTTGGCTATGTCCAGGATGCCTCGGGGGTTGCGCCCATATAACAGCTCAAAGGGAGAGAATCCAGTTGAGATCTGAGGTACCTCCCAGATAGCGAACATAAGGTAAGTTAGTAGGGTGTCCCAGTCCTTCCCATCCCGACTTACCACCTTCCTTATCATAGCCTTGAAGGTTCGGTTAAACCTTTCTACCAACCCATCAGTCTGCGGATGATAGATTGAAGTTCTCAGGGTATGTATATGGAGCAGCGTACAGAGGTCCTTCATTAGCTTCGACATAAATGGGGTTCCTTGGTCTGTTAATATCTCCTTTGGTAGCCCCACTCAGGCAAAGATCCCCACCAACTCCTTAGCTATCATTTTAGAGGCCGTGTTTCGCAGGGGGACAGCTTCTGGGTAGCAAGTAGCATAATCCAGAATGACAAGTATATATTGGTGACCCCAAGCCGTCTTCTCCAGAGGTCCCACTAGGTCCATGGCTATTCACTCGAAGGGGACCTCTCTGATGGGAAGGGGTACTAAAGGTGCCCTCAAGTGGGGACGGGGACTGTGCAGCTGACACTCCAGGCAGGACGCACAGTACCTTCACACTTCTTCATGTACTCCGGGCCAGAAGAACCGTCATAGGACCCTGGCCAGTGTCTTCTCTATCCCCAAATACCCCCCCAAAAGATGACTATGGGCAAGACTTAATACAGCATTCTGGTGTTTTTGAGGTACTAGGATCTGCTGTACCTTCTGCCCCTGAACTGGTGCAACCTGGTATAGGAGATCCTTCTTCATTATGAAGTAGGGTCCTGGTCCCTGGGTTTTCCCTTCCACGGGGACCCCATCTATTTCAGTCACCTCCTTCCTAATGTTGTCGTACCTTGGGTTTTCTGCCTGGTCCCATCCAAAATTTCCTCTCCCGGGGCTAATCTGCCTGAGATCTAGGGGGCCAGTCTCTGTTGCCTCTACTGGTTCAGAAGTGTTAGGATGAGGGTCAGACTCGGGTGCTTCTCCCTCCTGGGTGACCTCCTTTTCAGCTGCTCGGGTCCGCCTACCTATGAGAGCGACCTTCTGGCTTTGGGTCAGTATTCGGGTTCCCAAGGCCTTAGCTGCCCTCCTTTCCCTTTTTGTCTTTCTACCCTGTCTGGGAGTGGAGAACAAATCTGGGGATATTTCAGAGAAGACTGGGGGTTGACAGTCTACGGTGGATGCCTCACTAACTTCAGGGTTTCCCCCTTTCTCCAATCCCCTTACCGGGAGTAAGTCTCCAAACCCTGGGAAGTCCCTCCCTATGAGCACTGGGTATGGGAGTTTAGGGACTACACCTGCTGCTACCTCAGTAGTGTTCACCTGAATCTCAATTTTTACGGGGATGGTGGGGTAATAACCAACTGTCCCACGGACACAGGTTATCCCCGTATGCTTAGCCCACAGCAGATGACTATGCCTCACGAGCTTCCCCGAGACAAGCGTGATAGCACTCCCCGAATCAACTAGTGCTATGGTCTCTACCCCATTTAGTTTCACTGGTCTGGTATACATATGTGGGATTAGTGAGACCCCCACAAGGTGGATTAGGGAGCAGGGGTCTGCCCAGTTCCCCAGGTTACACTGCATGGGCTCCTCAGCATTGGGACACTGTGCAGCTATGTGTCCCCACTCCCCACAGGCATAACATCTGTATGGAGCCCTAGGTATTCCCAGGTCTCTTGGTTTGGGCAGTCTAACATCCCAATCCTCTTCTCCCTCAGTGCTCCGACTCTTTGTGGCCTCTAGTGGGTCTTCAGCCCCTCTCTTTTTCCACCTGGGCCCTCTTGGTCGTAGGTGCAGGGTTCGTTCTGGCTTACCCAGGCCCGAAGGTCTGGTGGTAGTCCCCTCATGTATTGATCAATGACCAGAACCTCTAGTATCTCTTCCGGATTCCGGGATTCAGTTTGCAACCACTTTCGTGCAAGATGGATGAGGTCATACAGTTGGGACCGCAGGGTTTTGTTTTCCTGGTACCTCCACTCGTGATACTGCTGGGCCCGCACTGCAGTCGTTGCCCCAGATCTGGCCAGGATCTCTGCTTTCAGCTGGGGGTAGTCTGCTGCAGCCTCTTCAGGCAGATCATAGTAGGCCTTCTGGGCCTCCCCACACAGGAATGGGGCAAGGATGCCAGACCACTGATCTCGAGGCCAGGCCTCTTGTAGGGCTGTCCTCTCAAAGGCCAGAAGGTATGCCTCTACATCATCCTCCCGTGTCATTTTCTGCAGCCAATGGCTGGCCCATATGAGCCGCATCCCATCATGGCCATGATTCAGCTCTGTAAGGGTCTTTACCTGGCTTACCAGTTCTCGCAACATAGCTCGGTCTTGAGCAGCCTGGTCCATCAGCAGGCGATTAGTCTCTTGCTGCAGCCGCACTGCCTCCTGTTGGGTGGCTGCCTGGACACAGGTAGCCTCCTGCTGGGCCACCGTAGCTTGTATCAGTGCCCGCACGACGTCATCCATTGTGGTGAAAAAATAAATAAACCCTCTCCTTTTTTTTTTTTTTTTTTTATAAAATCACCCTCCTTCTTCCGCCACGCTGTGCACCCCAAATCTCACTCCTGACACCAGTTGTGACAAAGTTCCTCCTCTACCTTGGTGGGTCCTGCCCTTATTGGTGGATTTGCTCCCTTCACAGATTGACCCTGTGGGTCAGAAAACAGTCCAGAGACCTTCCCCTCTGGTAGAAGCTATAGTCCAGGTCAATTCCTCCTGTGTTTGATCAGGAGTTGGGAGGTATGGGGGGAACCCGGGCCCGGCCTCTACTCCGGGTTCCAGCCCAGGGCCCTGTGGACTGCAGCTGTTTAGAGTGCCTCCTGGTACAGTTGCACGACACCTACAACTCCCTGGGCTACTTCCCCATGGCCTCCTCCAAACACCTTCTTTGTCCTCACCATCGGACCTTCCTCCTGATGTCTGATAACGCTTGTACTTCTCCGTCCTCCAGCAGTACGCCTACTCACTCTCAGCTTCTTGCACACCTCTTGCTCCCAGTTCCTCACACACACACTTCTCCTCTGGCTCCTCCTGGCTTGACTGGAGTGAGCCCTTTTATAGCGTCAGAGGGGCCTTAATTAGAGTCAGGTGCTTAACTGCCTCACCTGACTCTTAGCAGGTTAATTGGAGTCAGGTGGTCTATTAGCCTGGAGCAGCCCCTGCTCTGGTCACTCAGGGAACAGAAAACTACTTATCCAGTGGCCAGTATATCTCCCTTCTGCTACTCTGCTGTTCCCAACTGGTCTGGGTCTATCACACCTTACAATCGCACCCCTCATTGGCCCTGACACCCCCCCATACATTCGAACACCCCCCCCCCCAATTTCCATTCCTGGGGAAAACACTAGCTGGGATGGACATGCAGGGCCCTTTACAGTCTAGCCACAAATAAAGCCTAATCAATGATAATCCTTGGCCCTTACAGCCTTCTGCCCTGGTACAAGGGTGTCCCGTTCCAGCAGTTTCTCTTTGGAGTCTGGTCCTGAAGTTTTTTTGCTGTAAGATGGCTACCTTTACATGATGTAAAGGTGTGAGTGTGAGCTCCAGTTCATTTGCACTCACACCTTTACATCATGTAAAGGTAGCCATCTTACAGCAAAAAAACTTCAGGACCAGACTCCAAAGAGAAACTGCTGAGCTCCAGTTCATTTGCAAATTTGACACCATCAGATCAGGATTAAACAAAGACTGTGAATGGCTATCCAACTACAGAAGCAGTTTCTCCTCCCTTGGTGTTCACACCTCAACTGCTAGCAGAGCACCTCACCCTCCCTGATTGAGCTAATCTCGTTATCTCCATACTGATTTATACCTGCCTCTGGAAATTTCCATTACTTGCATCTGATGAAGTGGACATTCACCCACGAAACCTTATGCTCAAATAGAAGTGTGTAACTTTCCAGATTACAAAAGCTGTTTCTCCTCTCTATTTGTCTGTCTATTTTGAGTGCTAGCTCTTCAGGCCAGGGACTGTCTCATATTACGTGTTTGTAGAGTGCCCAGAACAATGGGCCCAAATCTCAGTTGAGTCTATAAGCACTACTGTAATATAAATGATAAACTATTTTTAATATTAGTTAGATCCCAGTTACATTAGACCAGATTCAACAAGACAGCCTACAAAATGAAATGGATGGATTGGTAAGTAAATGCAAATATGTTACATGCTGAATCATTCAGTTTTTCATCAGCAGACTCATTTCCCCCTCATTTCCATAATTTGGATATTTAAAATTTCCACCAGTTTGTTATAACTATTGTGACAAAGTTCCTCCTCTATCTTGGTGGGTCCTGCACTTATTGGCGGATTTTCTTGCCTCAGAGATTCACCGTGTGGGTTGGGGAACAGCCCAGAGACCTTCCCCTCTGGAAGAACCCACAGTCCAGGTCAATTGGGAGGAACCCAGGCCCGCCCTCTACTCTGGATTCCAGCCCAGGGCCCTGTGGACTGCAGCTGTCTATAGTGCCTCCTGTAACAGCTACAACTCCCTGGGCTACTTCCCCATGGCCTCCTCCAAACACCTTCCTTATTCTCACCACAGGACTTTCCTCCTGGTGTCTGATAATGCTTGTGCTCCTCAGTCCTCCAGCAGCATACCCTCTCAGCTCCTTGCACCTCTTACTCCCTGCTCCTCACACTCACACCACAAACTGAAGTGAGCTCCTTTTAAAACCCAGGTGCCCTGATTAGCCTGCCTTAATTGATTCTAGCAGCTTCTTCTTAATTGGCTCCAGGTGTCCTAATTAGCCTGTCTGCCTTAACTGGTTCTAGCAGATTCCTGATTACTCTAGTGCAGCCCCTTCTCTGGTCACTCAGGGAACAGAAAACTACTCATCCAGTGACCAGTATATTTGTCCTCTACCAGACTCCTATACCCCACTGGTCTGGGTCTGTCACACTATCTATATGGCAGTGCCAGAATCCCTCTGCAGTTGGTGATGGCAGGTACCACATCGCAGGAAACTTCCCCAAATGTGACTCTGGAGCTAATTTGGAGGAAAACCTAGGTAAAAGAGATAGAAGTAGTAGGAAACTGGAAACTATTGTGGCTGTGGCCAGTAATCAGAAAGGAGTACATGGGGCCTTGGCTGGTTTGGTGTTGTGAGAATAATTTTTTTTGCTGGGGTTTAGGATTTCAGTTCTTCCTTTGTCAGGGATAGTATATACACACACGTGTACCCCCTTTCTGCTTACTGGCCCCAGTCATTGCTGTTTCCAAGTTCCTATTATTTTTATCTCTTTTTCATATGTTTCCCGCCAGAGTAGCCCCACAATCACATTGGGAGAAGTTTCCTGAGATGTGCTGTCTGCCATGGGATCATGCTTTCACCCACTAGCAGAGGTTCCTGGCACTGCCACCCTTTGCCTTCAACTAGTTTCAAAATAAATGCTCCATTGACCCAGGGTCTATGCCAGCTTCTGCCAGCAGAGACTCCACCAGAGGTGTCTCCATCAAGAGAGGGAGGCTGCAACCACAGGAGGCCCAGGAAGTGAACAGCAATGCCAAAAAAGTTGGCAGCACTGGCTGGGCAACAGGGGAAGATAGTGAGAGTGCTGCTTTCAGAAGGCTTCCTAGCTGGTCCTCTCTCTAGCAGCCTTCAGCTCTTCCTACCTTCTCATCTCTCTATCATATGAGAGGGAGCTGGGGAGTGCTGTATGTGATAGGCCATAGGTGAGGAGAGACATGGAGATTTAAAAAAGGATAATGTTAGGAATAACAAAAGCCTAAAATAACTCTGAGTGCTGCAGAAGGGAATGCTAGTTTATGGACAAGCCAGAGTGGGAGAAAGCAGGCCAAATGGAAATTGAAAAGCTTCAGATGGAGCAGGGATTGGCAACCTTTGGCACACGGCCTGCCAGGGTAAGTTTGCCACGTCCGCAGATTTGGCCGATCACAGCTCCCACTGGCCACAGTTCACTGCTCCAGGCCAATGAGGCTGCAGGAAGTGGTGCGGGCCGAGGGATGTGCTGGCCGCCACTTCCCGCAGCCCCCATTGGCTGGAGCGGTGAACCGCAGTCAGTGGGAGCTGCGATCCGCCGAACCTGCCGATGCTGCAGGTAAACAAACCGGCCCGGCCCGCCAGTGTGTTTCCCTGCCAAAGGTTGCCAATCCCGGAGATAGAGCCATATTTAATTTTTCAATCCAGAGATACTATTCTTGTTCTGTGAGCAATGGCCAGAAGAGAGCTCTCAGGGCTCTCATTGCTATGTAATGGCATTTTCATTTCCCACCCTCCCACTAGAGTCTTGGTGATCTCAGTCTTGGCTTTGAATTTCAGGAGTAAAGTTTAAAGATGCAGAACAAACAGCAGTAGTGACAGAGAAATTGCTGCCTGCCGCCACTACCAAGCTGAAATTGTCCTGAATAAAAATGTATTGGGGTAGAGCTATGCGTCTAACGAAACAATACATTTGCATCCAATTAACAAAATAAACTCCTCTTCTCCCTCTGCCTCACAAAGTTCCCACAGAAAAACAGTTTTCACCCCTCAGTTATGTCTAATGCTTTCACAGTGTGAGACCTTTCATTTTTAGCATACTGGTGCTGCTGCTTAGCAACTACCAAAGCCACATCTTCCACTTTATACCCATGTCTTGAAGGATAGCTCTTTTTTTAGACAAGCCATTGCCATCTATTATTAGTTCATTGCTAAATTATTTCTCTTGAACTGGAATCAGAAGCACTTCCACTTTGGCATTCTTCTTAATTCTCAGCATGTTAGATGGTCTTCTCTCCAATGATTATTCTAATGTCTCACTCTCTCATTGCCAGTCATGAGGACTAAAAAAATTGCACCAGCAACTAAACTCTGGGCCCAGTTTCCCACTCTTACAGAGAAATCCACAGGGAGGAACTCCAGAGGCAAGAACATGAGCTCCCTTTGGGATGCTGTGGCCAAAAGGGCCAATGCAGTCCTTGGATAAATAAACATGGGAATATTGAGTAGATGCGGGTACTGGTGCAACTGTTGCTGGAATAGCGTCCAGTTCTGGTGTCCACAATTCAAGAAGGACGTTGACAAATTGGAGAGGATTCACAGATGAGCCAGAAGGATGATTTAAATGCTAGGCAATCATACCTTATAGTGACTGAATTCCTTAAATCTATCTATTTAGTGTGAAAGATAACATTAAGGGATGATTTGATCACAATCTATAAATACCTCACGGAGAACAGAAATTTGATAATAGGAGGCTCTTTTGTCTAATAGACAAAGATTAACATGCTCCAATGGCTGGAAGTTGAAGCTAGGCAAATTCACACTCAAACTAAGGTGCACATTTGTTATGGCTAGGGTAACTAATCATGGAACAATTTAATTCTCTATCGCTGTAAATTTTTAAAATCGAGATTGGTTGTTTTTACAAAAGACATGCTCCATTTCAAACAGGAATTAATTCAGGGAAGTCCTATGGCCATACAGGAGGTCAGACTAGATGTTCACAATAGTCCCTTCTGTCTTTAAAATCTATTAAAACAAGTCTGGGAGGATCTCTTCAGTGAATTAATCTTCCAAATTCTTCTGTATAGCAGGTGAGTTTTTGTTCCCTCACTCCTCAGAAGCAGCAAGCAGTCGTGCCTCAAAGCCCTGCTGATTCTCAGTGATAAGGTGGAGACCAGAGACATCTCTGCAAAGGACCTGTGCCTCTCCACACACTTCCCATCCCCCTGTTCAGTGTGTTCCAGCTCTCTGGAACCATGCAGATAGGGACTCCTGCACTGGCATGCATGGTCCCCGCTACACACTGATCTCAGAAGGATGATTAGGCTATTAGTTATTAAGTATTAGTGCCCCTGTGAGGATTTTAAGCTCCCACACACAGAGATAGCCAACCTCTGCCACATGCTGGACCTGAACTAATTTTCTACATTATAGTTGCATTCTACACACTGTATTTTCTAAATATTCAAAACAACGCCACCTCATGTACTCAATCTAATCCAAAGCTTTCTATACTAAACACAGAGGGGTCAGGACCTTGGAATTATACTCAGGTTTCTCAGTCAGTTATCAGTAAGATTATCCATGTTCATTTTACTTGTTTTTCTTTCCATTGAATACTCTGTTTCATTCCTTTTAAGCACTAGTCTCTCTTTAAAATTTTTAATTACCCTATAAATTCACAAATTAATCTTCTTGTGGACATTTCTTTGTACCCTCGCTTAAACAGAGCTTTAATAAAGTGAAACCTCATCTGAAAAAAAAAAAATCTTAAACCAAATTAGTATGTTTTTATTTATTAGCTGTACTGTAGTTTAAAAAATTCAGAACCAGGATTTCAAAATCCATTAGGGCCTTTTGTTGTTCTTATCTTTATGATGAGATCTGGTCTTTCTAAATATATAACTATACCTTCACATTAGTGTCCTTAATTTTTAAATCCAGCTTTTCTTGAAACAATATAACCCTAACTTGCAAAGTGTTTTTATTTGTTTTTTTCTTAACATGTTTCTACAGTGCAGACAGGATCAGCCATCTGTCTCCTTGCTTACTGCAAAATTATGTTGCAGAGTTTACTTTACATTTATAATCATCTTCTCCCTATCTTCAATAAAAATCAACAATTAACTTATTTCAGAGTGATAGCCGTGTTAGTCTGTATCAGCAAAAACAACGAGGAGTCCTTGTGGCACCTTAGAGACTATCAAATTTATTTGGGCATAAGCTTTTGTGGGCTACAGCCCACTTCATCAGATGCATGAAGTGAAAAATACAGGAGCAGGTATAATTCCATGAAAGGATGGGGGTTGCTTTACCAAGCGTGAGGTCAGTCTAATGAGATAAAACAATTAACAGCAGGATACCAAGGGAGGAAAAATAACTTTTGAAGTGGTAAGAGAGTGGCCCATTTTTCCTAACTTTGGAAGTTTCTAAGGTGCCACAAGATCTCTTCGTTATATTTAACTTAGGTGTTGCTAGAGGACCAGTTGCCATTGCATACAGACATTGACCAATAACACTCAAGTGAAACTATGTTCTGTTCCCGACATCCCTCATAAGATGAATTCAAGATGTCAGGGGCACGGGTGCGATTGGGGGGGCGTGGGGAAAGGGACACAGGTCTGTCTGGCAAGTTTTACACTAGATCCAGGGTGAAGTAGGGATGCATCCTTCCCCCAGTCTTATTCTGCCCTGCAAAGGATTGGCTTCTTGAACATATTCCCACAAATACTGGTGTAAGTATCAGTTCAATTTCATTTACTTGACCTGCATTATGCGGATGATATTGTCCTCTTCAGTGATGACACAAACGACCTTGAAGACATAGTAGAAGCACATGGCAGCTGCCCTTGGGTTAACGGTTTCTTGGCCAAGAACAAAAATCCAGAGTGTTGGCACAAAAGTTGTGATAGAAGACATCTGTGCTGCCAGACAAATGGTGGAAGTAGTGGGTGATTTCATCTATCCAATAGGTACAGCCAGACAGACATCCTAAGGAGAATCATTTAGCAGCATCAGCTATGAAGGATCTGCATAGGGTCCGGAGTTAAAAAAAGGAAATTATATATAAAAGTACGGATTTATCAAACCTGTGTACTTCTGATCCTCTTATATGGATCTGAAATAGGAATGCTGCTTGAACAAGACATCAGGAGACTGGAGGCATTTCATATGCATTGGTAGTAGTGACTACTGGGCATAAATTGGTTTGATTTTATCAGCAATACAGATTGCTGGCACTTTTTGGTCAGATAGCCCACCTCAGAGACAAAGTCCTTGCACGTCTCAGAGCCCTAAAGATCAGACTTGTTGTCAGGAGGGGACATTGCCCAGTTATGGACTGGCAACAGCAACACGATCATGCATGATTAATCTAGCAGCACCTGACCTGTAATAAACCTGTGGAGCTTTTGATACCATGAATAAAGCCGTACAACGTGCCAAGGATATTCGGCGTTATGGACCCTCACTGTCTAAGTGTGGTGTTTTTGCTGTTGTCCCTTTAGTCTCCCATTACAGTGAGATTTCAGCTAGATGTCTGAGGTTCACTGGAATAAAACACATCTCTCGTGGACTTCAATGGGAGTCATACAACCAATGTGTCTGAAGTTACCCTTACAATGTGGAGTATTCAGTGGACCGATTTTGTCACATTGCTAGTTGATTAGTCCAATAATTCTGCTCATATTGTGCAGTGTAATTTTGGTTGTCAGGTTCAGACTGTGTTCTTAATTGTTGTTTTGAAATCACTGTTTTGATAAGCTGATTTGTTAGGTCACAACAGGTGTAATGCAGTGGAGGAGTTTACTAGAATAGAAACTTTCATTTTCTTTTGGGCAAAAAACTGCAGGAGTCCAGAACTGGATGGGTAGTTAAGTAGAACAAACATGCCTGTGACTAATCTGAGCCATCTGGGTTTCTAGCAAAGAAATATTGTAACTCTTGCTATATTTCCACTATATACATTTCACATGAGCAGTCAAGTCTTCTGAATTCACAACTATACAAGCGTTAGCATTTATCTAAGTTTTTACAGTATTTAAAAAAAAACAAAAAACTATATTTGTGCAGTTTCATGTTTTGGAAGCTTTCCCCCCCGCCCCCCTTTCCTTATGGTATGCAGGGCCGGCTCCAGACACCAGCTGACCAAGCACATGCTTGGGGCGGCACCTTAGAAGGGGCGGTGTGACGGGGTTGGGATTCACCACCTGGCGCCTCCTACAGGTTGTCTCGGGAATTAGCTCTGTCCAATGGAGTGCCCCCTCCTGGTGGTGTCCCATCCGTTGTCTTGCCCTCGGTTGGTGTGTCTGGACCCACATTGCTCCCCAAGCTCGCGGCATCCTCTTCAAGCCACTGCCCTCCAGCAGTGCCCCTTAGTCCATCCTCGCCCCCTTCCGAGGGTGTGGAGGGAAATCAATCAGCTGCTTCTCTGCGTCCTGGCCGATATGGCCAACTGCACCCTCAAAGTCACTCCCCTCTTGGCAGGGGGTTGGTGCAGCTCCAGATGGCCGCTCCGTCAGCCGGGTGCAAGGCAAGGGGGAAGGAGGGGACCCAGGCCCGCCCACTACTCTGGGTCCCAACCCAGGGACCCTCTAGTGGCAGCCGTCCTGCCCTCCTTCTCTCCCTCCATCTGTCCACGTCCCTGGGCCACTTCCCCTTCGGCCTGAGCCTGGCTCTGATTGGCTCCCTCCAATCTGGGTCCTGATTGGCTCCCTCTAAGGCCTTCCCTGATTGGCTCCCTGTCTGCGCAGGCCAACTGGCCTACCGCAGCCCATACTCTCAGGGAGTGGGGCAGTCGCCCCACTACAGGCGGCCAATGTTTGGGTTTTTGTTTTTTTGTTCAGCGGGGTGGCGCTCGAGGGGTTTTGGGCAGCACGGGGGGGGGAGGGGTGTTTCGGCGGCGGGGGGGCAGGGTCTTCGGCGGCGCGGCACTGGGGAGGAGGAGCGGCGCGGCACACTGGGGGGTTGGGCAGCGCAGCGTGGCACTCGGGGGCAGGGGTTTGGGTGGGGCTGGCCAGCCCGGCGCTGGGGGGGGACAGGGGTTTGGCTGACCCGGCGTGGCGCGGCACTCTGGGGATTTGGGCAGCCCGGCAAGGTGCTCAGGGGTGGGGCAGAGGTTTGGGCGACCCAGTGCAGCGTTCGGGGGGGGGACAGGGACAGGGGTTTGGGCAGCGCTCTTCTTTTTTGCCTGGGGTGGCAAAAAAGTTAGAGCCGGCCCTGATGGTATGTGAAGTTTTGTGCTCAAAAGTAGCTCTGCAAAGTTATTTAAATTATAGATCATGGCAGGAAGAAATGGCCTTTTGAATATTGTCTAGTGATTTCAAATACCCTGAACTCATTAGAACAGTAATTATTGTTTGCCTCTAATATATCTGGGATTGATTGTCCAGTAAAAATAATGTACTGTAGGTGAAGAAAAGTACATCTAATATGATAAATTGGCAAAATCACGCAATGTAGTGACCTGCTTTCCTGGTGCATCATCTCCTGCTACTCCATTCTCTTATCACTGTTGTAATCCCTAATAATATTGTGGCTTGCGATGTCTTAAAACAACTACTGGCTTACTGTTATGAGAGATGATACCAATAAAACCCCACACAGTGAGGTGGAAGAGAAGACCTAGACATATGGGAGACGAGGGTCTGTGGTGCCTCAGGAGAGCTAGTGGAAGAATATTACGTTGATCTGGACGTAGAATGTTGTTGTGGTAGCTGTTTGATGTATGATGAATGTGTTTTCAGTCATGTTCATGTCTATACCCACTTCTAACAAGTATTAATGGTCAGTGCCTGTACAGGGATCTCCTGAGCTGCAAACAAACTGAGGTTGACTTATAACCATAGAAACAGGTTATAAATCATGTTATGCTACCCCATTTGCTGGCCAGTATAGCATATGATTCAGGAAGATCCTGGCAAGGACAAGTGTGCAACTCTATGCATAATTCATTGGAATCATCTCTGCCTCTAGAAATGAGAGTTGGATGGTAAGGCCCCATGGGAAGCAGCATAATAATCTTTGTAAAATGATGTCTATGCTGCAGCTCTGAGGGAGCCTCCCAGTCCAAGCAAACAGACTCACACTACCTCATCTCAAGCTAGCTCACTAAAAATAGCAGCGTGGATGTTGTAGTTAGGGTGGATGCTTGGGCTCTCAAGCTCACCTGACCCCTGGGTCTGAGCTGGGGCAGCTAGCCCAAGTCTCTGCCAGAGCTGCAACATCTACACTCCTATTTTTCCATGTGCTAGCTTAGGGGATTTCAAACTGGGGGTCAGGACCCCTCAGGGGGTTGCCAGGTTATTACATGGGGGGGTCACGAGCTGTCAGCCTCCACCCTAAACCCCGCTTTGCCTCCAGCATTTATAATGGTGTTAAATATATAGAAAAGTGTTTTTAATTTATAAAATGGGGGTCGCACTCAGCGCCTTGCTATATGAAAGGGGTCACCAGTACAAAAGTTTGAGAACCACTGTGCTAACTCAAGCCCTGCCAGCATGAGTCTTTCTAACCAGGCTGAGAGCTCTCTCCCAGCCGCAGTGCAGCCATGCCATTTTCACTATCTGCCTGATTGTGTCAGGAGACATTATTATGAAGTACATCCTAAACAAGCACCTGTACCATGGTCATTGGAGGTACTCATTAAACACCCAATAACATCATTTTGAGTAGAAAAATGTCCCTGAGTATCTTGTAAAAGTTTGCAGTGCCAGAGGATACATGGGGTCATATTATGTCCTTTTGTAGGAGTAAAGATTAATATTAGTGTTTGTGTAAGGTATCATGGTAGATGGTACAATTATCTTTCTATCTAATGCCATAATTTTTAGGGCTCAGAGTAACATTCTTTATTAGGCGGATTGTTTTGATTATGGGCTGTCTTATGACAGCCCTGCATGGGACAACCACAGTAATGGATCAGGTCCTCCATCAGTGTCCCCCCTAATTCCACACATGTGTTCTTGACTCACTAATACTCCCCTTAGGGCCAATTTATTACCATAATATAGTTCAAATAACCCATAACAGGAGTCCCAGTCAGAGTCCATTTCCCACATGTAATGTCCTTAAAATCCTACCTCACCTAGACAATTCACATAGCACGTACCTCACTCCAGCAACTTCTTCCACACCTAGGTAGTTCTTCAGTCCCCTCCTGCCCTATTGCCAGGACAGTCACCATAGCCCTTCCAGCTGGAGTGTAGCCCCCTCTTCCCAGCAGAAATCCCTAAAGCGCCTCTGCTGGGAGGGCATCTCCACCAGGGGAGCAGCCATCTCTCTGTTAGCCTCTCCAGCCCTCTGGTTCCTGCTCAGAGAGCCAGCAGACCTCTTCCTCTACTGCTCCGAGCCTTCAGCCATCTCCAGCCCTGGCTCTCTGCTGGGGAAGGTCAAGCTTGGGGAGCAGCAAACTGCTCCTGGTGCGCTCTTGCCTTCAGCCTTCTCTCAGGAACCACCTATAGCTTCCAGCAGGGACCTCCCACATACTCTGGCAGCACTCACCTGCCAAAATCTTGTCACTCTCAGGCAGCTCTCACCTGATCTTTCCCTGACTGGCCACCAGGACTCCCTCCCTTCTAGGGCACAGGTGCTCTCTTTTAAGACCACTTGGAGTGAGCTGATGAGTCACAAGTGCACTAGCCTCTGCCCTCTTAATGGGCCAGTGCCACCTGGTGATATGGTCAGACATGTTTAAAGGTGAGAGAGGATTTTCTGGCTATGAATGGTTGTCTCTAGTTGACAGTTTTATCTCAGCATTTCTCAGTTTTATCTCAGTAGAGAGACAGCACAAGGTTTGTGCCTCAGATCCTTAACCGTATTTAGGTACATCACTTCCACTGATTTTAAGAGGATCTGAGCTTGTATGTCTTGCTATGAGATCTTACCAGCACATCTGGATGGGAGCTTGCTTTCATTGTCTTTCCACAGATCTTTACCCACGTGCCCTCACACCATGTTAATGGGTATATTTCAATGGTGTAATTATGCATATACCTATATAAAATTGTCTAATATTACTAACAGTATTTCTTATTAATTAATGGTATTATTTAGTTATGTTTTAATTAATAGCATTAAGGCTATACAATGGATTTTTCTATTTAGAATTACCAAACGTTTAAAGAAAAATTAACATTAACTAGAATTTTAAAAGATTTAGAAACGCAGCAAAATGTTTTATGATAGCTTTTATTATTTGATTGCCTGATCTGGTTATTTTATTGTGTTATCAAATTATTTTAATCTGCATTCATTGTAAGACAGTATTTTAATTTTGTTTTCTGGCAGAATGGTGAAAAATGGATTAATCTCGTCTGTATTATCAAACACCTGTTCCTTTTCCTCATTCTGACTGGGTTAGTCTTCTATTATATTCTCTTGACTTTAGTTATAGGTAATCAAGATTTCTGTTCCTCTGCCAATGTCTAATCCTGCTTCCACTGAAGTAAAATTCCCCTGGTGAGATGCACACATGTTATAATTGCTGACAGACTGATAATTACTTATAATGAAACTGATGCAACCACCTGGATTAAGTAAATTATTCACCCTATTTCAAAAAGCAACAATAGGGTAAATCTCAGCAGCTTTGCCCAACAGGAGATATTTTTTTCGCACAATTCTAGTTGTTGTAGTTTTGTCTGATAACATTATTCAACAATAATTCTCACCTGAGTGAAATCAGACACCTAAGACTGTAATCAAAACTGAAGCTCCAATTGTAATTGCAGGCCCATGAGGCTACAGTGTTTATACAGGTGTCCAACAGTTAGGTCTCAGTACACAGGAATCTTCAGTACAGGATTTAAAAGGTACAACATAGCAATTCAAAGAAATAAGCCAAAGGTATTTCATTGCCTGGTGCATCTTTTTAAAGAAAACTACATACATAACAAAGTTGGCAGGTTCAAATCCTAACTGAGGTTGTAAGTGAAAGTGACTTTGTGATCTCATCCTAACCCCTTGTCATGATTTGTTCAGATCCCAATATTGTATTAATCATTGTAAAAACACTTCTCCTGTTGACATAGCTGCCGCCTCTCGCAGAGGTGCATTGTAGGTACTATGCCGATAGGAGGAGCTCTCCCATCGGTGTAGTAGCGTCTTCACTAAAGCGCTATAGTTGCCCAGCTACACCTGTGCAGCGCTGTACATGTAGACAAGCCCTTAGGATGGTATTTGTGTTCCTCAGAGGATCATGCAACCACAATCTCATAGCTATAATATTTTTGTAAACATGTACTTAGACCAAAATTCCACTAGGGGCCCAGTCTTGAAGGAGGTAATGCTCCATAATACTGCTTCATTTATCCAAGAATCTTTTTTCACTAGGTAGACTCCCAGAAAACAAGTAACCTCACTTTGCGTGTAATTCCATTTATCTATCCTCCACTGAAACAGCATTCCCTCTTCTTTGAACTGTGTGGTTACAAGTCACAGGCCTGGCCTGTGCCTTACAACCTCAAAACGTTTTTGTTCTGTTTCTGAGGGTTCAAAGTATTTCCCCCCTATGTGCTTATTCAGCTATTTGCATGGATACCTTTGTATCTTTCTTCAGGAACACAGTTATCTGTCTTATTTTTTCCCCTCCTGCATGTTACCATAGTAAACAGATGGCCTACTGTTCTACTTAGGCCCTGTTGTAAAAAAAGTGCTATCATTGTTACTGATCGCAGCAAGAACCTTTTGGGCAATTGGAAACCATTAAGTCAAGCCTTCAGAGACTCCTAAGCCTGCTCAGCATGTGATGGGGGTGTTGTAGATCTTAGAAAAATATGCAGGGCACAGCCAAAGGACTGAAGAAGGAAATGTAGGTTAGTTGGAACAGAATTAAGCATCTGTCAGAGGGTAGAAGGAAAATCAGGTAAGAGCAGGTGCAAGAAGACATGGTTAAAGATTTTGAAAGAGTATGCATTAAGCATGGTATAGGATAGGCAACCTGCTATCTATCTACAGCAGAAACTGAGGACTCATGCTCACTACCCAGCAGCTGCAGGCTCAAACCAGGCCTCCTGTGGCCAAAATATAATACCAAATAGACAGCTTCTCACAGTCCATTCACTAGCAAAGCAAACAAACAAAAGGTGCAAGGTATCTACAAAGCAAGTCTCCTGAGGTTAAATAAGTCTGTTGTAGAAGCACTTTTTAATGTTATCATGTCTTTACCATCCTTTTAGCTCAGCTTCATCAGAAACTGATTCACTCCTGGATCTCCCTTCTTATACAGATTCCTGCTTCCTGATACAGGAATCATCATCACCTGAGCTCATGCCCATTCAATAGCGGTTTCTCTGCAATCCCTGCAGTGAGACAAGACACCTGTAACTCTGACCCTCTCCTCACCAAAGCTGAGCCAGGGTCTATACACCCTATAACAAAGCATCCTTCTGTCTGAATGTTTATCTGCCGCTCAGCCTGCACTACTTGTGATACGGATAAAGAAACCATCATGATGTGATGTTACGCATATGACTCCAGACCCTCAAAGATATTGAAGCTGATGACTCTCATGGCACCTACATACCTCAGAGGATCTGGGCCATGGTTATATTATGATTGTAAGCTCTATGGGGCAGACACTGTCTTTTTGACCTGTGTTTGTACAGCGCCTAGCACAATGGGGTCCTGGTCCATGACTGGGGGTGCTACATGCTACTGCAATACAAATAATAATTACTAATGTAATATCTCATTATACTCAATGTATAATGACAGATCACAAGCCAATGGCAAGGCTAATGTGCTGTGTTCACTATTTTATTCATGGTTGACACATGTTTTTAGAGGTTGCGGGAAAGCAGCTGAAAGCAATAAATATGATTTAATGCAAATAGGAATAATATGGTAACAACAGAGTCTATCATTATTTACTGTAATGATAAACACTGTCAGTGACCCCTCTCATGTGAAAGGGTATTAACCTTTGTAGCCCTGACCTGTGTACGGTGACTGGAGCCAGGAAATGAAGTTTAGCTTTTTGCCAACATTCCTGTGACATCTTTATTTAATATTGCTCCTTATTTGTATAATTACTGAGTTTTACTCAAATTAAGGGGAAAATGTGGAAAGGAAAATAATAAGAAAAAATGGCATGAAAAAGCATGCTCTTCAATTATGGGCCAGCAACAGATACCACAGTTAAGTTTGCAAGGTGGTTTTTATTTAAATATGAATTTTGCACCCTCTTTAAAATCAATGTGTGTGGGCAGGTAGGCTTGGAAATTAGTGTGTCATTTCAGGGATTGGGGTAGAATTTGTGCTGCGTATTTTATTCCATTTGATCAAGGTTTATCTGAGATACAACTCTTCAAAGTATGTCCTAATTTTAAACAATCAATATTCTTACAATGCTTTTTTGACCACAGGCAGAGAAAAAGCAAGGTCCAGGATCCCCCTGAAAATAGTTGAATGAGGAGGGCACTATAAGGGGAAAACAAAGAATAGTCACATGATTAATACAAAGGACTAGGAGCAAGGAGAACTGGGTTCCATCCCTGGTCCTTGCTGCAGCCCTCCTGTGTGATCTTGGGCAAGTCACTTTAACTAGACCTTTTGGAGGAAGCTGCTATCTTTGGCTTTCACCTCTGTGCCTCAATTTCTTCTCTATAAAATGGCGATAACACTAGTTCTTATCTCTCAGAGGTGTTGTATAGATACATTCACTTGTATTTGGGAGATTTAAAAAAATTGGAGTTGGGGTGTGTGTGGAAGGGATGTGGGGGCCCCAAAGCTTTCTCAAATAGGGGAGAAGAGCAACAAAGCTAGAGCTATGTTGGGGCATATGGAAAACAGTGGGATGATAAGAACAGTGCCAGGGTGGGGTTAAAGGCTTAGATCTCTCTTATGTACGGGAGAAGTATGGGACCCAGAGGGACCAAGCAGCCAGGGGCGGCTCTAGGCACCAGCAAAGCAAGCACTGCTTGGGGCAGCCCATTTGCAGGGGCGGCAGGGATCTAGCATGAGAGCTGAGAACCAACAGAGGGCCCTGGGAGCTGTAGTTCCTTGGTTATCTCCCTGCCTATAGAGCCAGCCCTGGAGCAGGGAAAGAACTACATTTCCCAGCATTCCCTTGGTCACTACCAACAGGAGAGAGAGGGAGGGAGGTAGCTGAGACCTCATGCTGCAGCTTGCTATGAATGGAGAGCTGCACTCTGAAGGGTAGGGATACCATATTTTAACATTAAAAAAACAGGACACTCCACAGGGAGGAAGGGTAACCCCACCCTGCCACCATCCACCCCCTCCGACTGCCCTCCACAGAAACCCCAACCCATCCAACCCCCCTGCACCCTGTCCCCTGATCACCCCCTCCTGGGACCCCTGCCCCTAACTGCCCCCCAGGATCCCACCCCCTATCTAAGCCCCACTGGTCCTTGTCCCCTGATTGCCCCCTCCTGGGACTCCACCCCCTATCTAAGCCTCCCTTCTTGTCCCCAACTGCCTCCTTCTGAGACCCCCCCCCAACTTCCCCCCTAGGACCCCACCCCCTACCCATCCCCTGACAAACCCCTGGGACTCCCATGCCTATCCAACTGCTGCCTGTCCCCTGACTGCCCCCCGAACCCCTGACCCATCTAACCCCCCCTTCTCCCTGCCCCTGACTGCTCCCCCAAACCTCTGCCCCATCCAACCCCCCAGCCCCCTTACCGTGCCACTCAGATCAGCATGTCTGGCTCCGCGCAGCGCCAGACACACTGCTGCATACATGCTGCCGTGCTCCCCCGCGGAGCCACAGCCCCCTTCCCCCCTCCAGCACCTGCCTTCCAGATTTGAACACCTCAAAATTCAGGAGTGCTCAAGCTCAGTTTGGGCAGCTGTTACTTCATTTCTCCCAAATCAAATATACTGATCCACCGTAACTTGCTGTAGAAAAAGTAGGATAAAATTGAGCAAGAAATGCTTCCCATTGGTTATTAGGACTGGAATTGCTATTTTCAACAGCCATTGCCTTTTTTTGTTTGTTTGTTTGTTTGTTTGTTTGTTTGTTTGTTTGTTTGTTTGTTTAAAAGGAAGACAGTGATACTGCATTGGCAAATTCCCCATAGAAAGAAAGAGTGGAAGAAAAGAATAATAAAGGCACCTCAACTTTTCCTCATTTATGTAGGATAGTCTTATAATATGCATCCAGATATCCTCCAATCACACAAGCTGAAAATTGTTCCACTTTACTGCAGTTCTGTAACCATATGGGAACCAATCCTGTCTGTGTTCTGTGCACATCTAAAATTCATGCTGAATGACCTGCCGTAGGAGTGAGTTACCAGTGACCCAGGGCTGCGGCGGAAGGAGGGTGCAGGTGGGGGAGGGGGAGAGAGAGCCCAGGGCTGGGGCGGCAGAAGGTGTGTGTGGGGAGCAATGGTCGGGGGGAATGAGGGAGCCCAGAGCTGGGACAGCAGGGGGTGGGGGTGGGTGGGTGGGGAGAGCCCAGGGCTGGGGCAGCAGGGGGGTGGGGCGAGGAGCCCAGGGCTGGGACGGGGGGCAGGCACAAATTTTTTTGCTTGGAGTGGCAAAAAACCTAGAGCCGGCCCTGCAAGTAGCTATGGATAAAGTGGGCTAAGGAGCCAGGGGACAAACCTAGGTCCTTCCTTCGGAGGTCTATGTGGACTTTCTGAGGAAAGAAGTTCTACAATGATAGAAGCCATTAGGAGGAGGGTTCTGTCTGATACAGAAACTTAAAAGAATCTTTTGGTATCATTTCCAAAGCAGGTGGTGGGCAGGTGCTGGGTGGAAATACTGCTGGTTCCAGGTGCCCTTAATTCCCCCTGATTCCTCGGGGCGTTTGAGTCTCTGACAGGTTCTCATTCCCTTGCTTGTCTACACAGCACTGCAGGTTACTCTACAGCAGTGGTTCCCAAACTAGGGCCGCCGCTTGTTCAGGGTAAGCACACTGGCGGGCCAGGCTGATTTGTTTACCTGCCGCATCCGCAGGTTCGGCCGATCGCAGCTCCCAGTGGCCGCAGTTCGCCGCTCCAGGCCGATGGGGGTTGCAGGAAGGGCGGCCAGCACATCCCTCGGCGCTTCCTGCAGCTCCCATTGGCCGAGAACAGCGAACCGCGGCCACTGGGAGCTGTGATTGGCCGAACCTGCGGACGCAGCAGGTAAACAAACCGTCCGGGCCCGCCAGGGGCTTTCCCTACACAAGCGGCGCCTCTAATTTGGGAACCACTGCTCTACAGGGATGTAACTGTAGAGTGCTCTAACATGTTGCACTCTAACTGCCCCATTTAGACTCTGCTGGCACAAACCAAGAGGCACCTAGTGCATGTTAACGTAGTCCTACATCAGTGCAAACTAGGTACCTTTTAGTTTATGCCAGCAGGGCCTCCACAGGGCAGTTAGAGTGCAACACATACAATTAACACCCCTGTAGAGAACACTGTGGCACTGTGTTGACAAGCCCTTAAGATTTAGAAGCCAAAGGTCATTTTCAAAAGTGACAATCTCCCAAATCACGCACACTCACTGATGGCGGTGTGTGGAGTACATGCATTGCGCACACACACCCGAGCACAGGTATAAATAGCAATGTAGGTGGTGAGGCATGGCTTAGGTGAGTAGAGTAAAGACATGCCAGAATATTAGGGCATCTTAGCTCCCTACTGCTGTAGCCTTTCCCCAGCACAGGGCATGGCTGGAGACTTTCCCTGCCACAGGGAAAGACTCCAGCAGTGGGGAAAAGTTCTGGCAGAGGGGAGGCAGTGGGGAAAGGCTCCAGTAATGGGGAGCTCTCAGAGCCTTTCACTAACACTTTTAGCTACACACCGCAGCATTGAGGCAGCCTGTGGTGTGTAGCTACACCTACCCTACATGCCACCCAGTGTAGACAATGCCTTAGGCACCTTTGAAAATGTTACCCTTGACTCCATATGCATATTTCTGTGAATAAAACATCCCATCTAAATTGCACAAAGATATGTGTGCTTTCACTATCTATCTATCTATATATATGTATATATATGTTGTAGAAACTGTGTTGTATCGTGACTGTTCTGGAAAAGAACAGGCAAAATGCATCATAAAGAAAATCCATCCTGGGTAACCTAAGAGGATACATTTTATGTATGAAAATGGGAAAATAGAACTCATAGTCTGGGCGCCATGGAGCACTGAGATGATCACAATTAACCCTGATGTTTGTATAAGAAATAATAATATGAATAAGCAAACCCTTCTTATGGTATCTTGTGGCAGAGAAAGCGTTTACACAGGGGCATGCGAAAGTTGGAGCAAGCAGGGGCACGTCCGTCCCCCCAATAATCGGCGGGGGCACAGAACTCCTCTAGCCTAGGGCCGCTGCAGGGAGAGTCAGCTCCTCCGTCCCAGGGCCACAATACATTCCCTTCCAAAAGCTGTGGAATGTAAATTCCTGTGCATGCCCCTGACGTTACAGGTGTCGGTGGTGTACCATTCCAAAATTCTGAGAGTAATAGCTAATTTTCACGAAGCACATACGAGTTTCTGCAACTCCATTCCCAAAGGGGTCAATGTTGAATTAGACTGCTAATGTTTTATTTTTTACTTAGTAATAATAAATGTGTAGGGTCTGAATAGCATGTTTCTAGTTATATAACATAGTCCTGTCTTAGCTCTTTAAAGTTCCTCCTGCCCTGCAAAGCATTTCCTGCCCTGTTGGATAAACTCCATGGAACAATGCTGAGTTCCTGATAAAAAAAAAACTACACTTCCTTCCATCAGGTCAGGAGGAATTTTAAAGGGCTACGACAGTATTTTGTAAAATGGCAGCTCTCTCCCTCAGAAGCTACGTTTAGCTGTGAATATCCATGCATAAAGTAAACAGTGTCTAGTATCAGGGGGTTGCCGTGTTAGTCTGTATCCACAAAAACAACAAGGAGTCCGGTGGCACCTTAAAGACTAACAGATTTATTTGGGCATAAGTTTTCTTGGGTAAAAAACCTCACTTCTTCAGATGCATGGAGTCATGCATCCATGCATCTGAAGAAGTGAGGTTTTTTACCCACCAAAGCTTATGCCCAAATAAATCTGTTAGTCTTTAAGGTGCCACCGGATCCTTGTTATTTTAAACAGTGTCTAGGAACTACATAATACTGTTGTAATTCCTCCTTTAGGCTACCACATCTGTAAGTGAAGACTTACAATATCAATACAGCGCTCAAGTGAAAGCCCTTTTCCAATCCCCTTCCTCCCCCTTATGGAAACAGCTGGTGGTTCAAAATCCCTGTTATTATTCTGCAACTCCTCTGGTGTCTTTTTATTATTTCTCTGTCCTCACTGGGGTACACAAAACCTCCTTGTTTACAGTCATTTGTGAACCTTTAGCTCTTTTCCAGGTCAGTCATGGAGATATTACACAGGAGCAGGCTAAACATCCCATTAATCCCCCCCACACCCCCAAAAAAGTCAATCCATTGCTCTGTATTATAACTCTTTATCTTTGGTCTTTCTACCCATTATCAGTTCAGAAGGCAGTGTTCGTTTCCAAGCCTATTTGAGTTATTTTCCCAAGTCAGATTTCATGAGACACTCCGTCAAATTCTTGACTACAAACCGTGTCTATTACATCTGTTCCATTGCCATCTGTCACTAATTTTCTAATTCTAGCATAAAAAGCAATCAAATCTGTCCAGCGAGATTTGTTCTTTATAAATCTTTGCTGCCAATTGCTTATTTGAACTCTGCTCCCCTCTAGGGTTGTCCGGTTGTGTAAATAAGGCTATTGTGAATAGAAGTCTCCTTGACGGACAGGTGTCACAATCACAGTTTCATTTGGCTCAGAACAAGATTTCATATCAGGTTACAGTAAGTGCAATAGCTTAAAGGCATGATAGTTTATATATTAATTATATTATATTATAGTATATTAATTATATTCTAACAGCAGCATTATGGCAATCACTTCATTGACACGTCACCACTATGGAAGCAGATTGTGGTGGAATGTGACGAAGTGGAGATTTTCCCTTGTTATGTTGTATGCAAGCCTATGTTAGTCTTACTGATTTGCATGAATGCTGTGTGTGCCTCAGTTTCCCTATGTATTACACCAGTGTCTAGGTGGTGGGAATAAGGGTGTGTGACTTTTGCGGGGCTGCTCCAGCTGTCTGCATGGATGCTATGGCCGCCTCTTCTTAACCTGAGACCCAGGAGAGGGATGCGACCAGGTGACTCTTGGCCCGGGAAGCGAGGTAAAGGCTGGAGGAGGAGCAACGGGCAGGGCAGGGGCCAGGCAGCTGGAAAGGAGTCAGTCTGGGCTGGCTTGAGGTGCAGGGGGAGGATCAGCGTCCTGGCTCTGGGCTCCCCTCCCCACAAGATGGACTTTGCTGAAAGTCACCGATTTCTGTGCTAACAAGTTCTGTTCTACGCTGTGTTCCTGTCAACTAATAAACCTTCTGCTTTACTGGCTGGCTGAGAGTCACTGCTAACTGTGGAGTTGGGGTGCAGGGCCCTCTGGCTTACCCAGGAGCTCCGCCCAGGCGGACTCGATGTGGGAAATGCATGGTGTTGAAGGGGATGCTGAATGCTCTGAGGTCAGGCCCAGGAAGGTCGAAGCTGTGTAAGCTTCTTGCCCTGGAGACAGTATGCTCAGAGAGAGGAGGCTCCCCCAGAGACCTGACTGGCTTTGTAGGGAGTAGTTTCAGAGCATCGCCCTGGTGACTCTGTGACATGGGGTATTCCAGAAAATAACTTCAGTGCTATGGTGTCTCGCATGACTGGCTGCTCAGTTCAGGTACGTGTCCAGGTGCTAGTGACAATCACTAACGCCCTACATGCTCTTCTTTCCCAGCATCCTGCCATGCTGTGTGACATCTCCCAAGGCATCTCTGCTGTAGTTTCATGGATCTCAACTGTCCATGGCTGGCAGCACAGTATTTGCAGCGTAAGGCTCCTGCTTTTGAAACTTGCTCTCCCTGACTGTGCAGCTGAGCCAGAGAATGACAAGTGTCAGACCATGCTCAGGCTTTTCCCTGGACACTGCTGAATTGTTAATGGCTGTTTTAAGTCAATTGGCATAAGAGGGTGGGACACTATTGATTTTTCTCATTGACAGTTGGATTCTATAAGTTTGAATACCATAGTACAACTCTTAGCTACTTCTCATTATAGTGCTATCTAGGAATAAAAAATAACAACATTCTTCATTCTGGTCAAAATCCATTGAGATTCCAGTCTCAAAGAGGTCAGTGCTGACTTAGACTGGTATTTTTTTTTACAGGCTGTTTTATTTAGTAATAACAACATGCTGGGGTTTGAACAGTGAGTTTCTACTTGTAGACTGTAGTCACCCCGCCCCGCCCCGCCGCATGCCCTGTAGAGCATTTTCTGCCCAGTTGAGTTTATCCTCCCAATAGAATTTAAAATGGTGGGTAACATGGGAAAGGGGGGCATACAGATCCCCTGGCATGAGAAGAAAAATGGGGGACTCTGGCATGAAGGCAATAGGCACCCCTGGTACAGGGGGGAAAATAGGGGGGAACACAGAGCCCCTGAGGGGAAGATTGGGAGACTCTGGTTTGGGATGTGTGAAGCAGGAATAGGAGGGCACATAGAGCCCCTGGCATAGAGGGAGAAGGGACAGCCTGTTATGGGTGGTAGCGGGTAGGGGGCAGCTCTGAAGTGGAAGGAGGACCATAGGGAGCACACAGAGCCCTTGGCAAGGGAGGGAGATGGTGATGGGCTTGTAGGGAGTCCCTGAAATAGAGGGGGATGGGAGGGTGGCACACAGGGAGCTTTTGGGAGGAATGGAGGGATGCAAGGAGCCCTGGGTATGTCCTATAAGCTCTGCCTACAGAAGCTACAAAGTATGTATCACCCTCTAGGGGCAATAAAGCCTAATCAGGCTGAATTCACCAGCAAATTTATGCCACAAGCCCCACACAGTCAATGCTACAACTCAGAACAAAAGTCTCATTAAAACAGCCTTCCACAGAGACACTATTTCAGTTTATGAGGAGTGCTCCAGTTAATGCAAACTGTGAAAATAAGGACAGCGGTTCTATATTCCCAGACGTCTCTATGTGCAGAGGATAAGAAAGTGAGCTGTGTGCAGCACGAACTGAAGCATTGCTATTCCCAGAGTGCAGTGATACAGGAGCACCACCTACAGGCTACATAGTTAACTCCAGTTCTCTTCAGTTCTCATCAGAAATCGATGAACAAACGGGAGGAATGTCATTGTCTGAGGCTGCGATTATGCGCCGATTCCCTGGAGAAGGGCATATTACATGCAGACAGAAATAAGCAGATGTGGAATTTCTGTACTCCATCATCCCAGAAAGCATCTCAGATCAAAAGGATTTTTATGTTTGCCTAACTGCTTTCTTTTTTAAAACCTCTCAACTGCTCAAGGTCAGGCTGTCATTCATGCAGCTATTTTATCCTTAAGCAATAGCAATATTAAAGTTTAAAACCCATCTGTAAATTTTTAACCTCTTGCTGAAAGGTTGCAAACCATTTCCTCCAAGCTGCTGTTACTCAAGTCATGGCTGCAAACCAGCATTTGACAATAAACAGGATATTTTTCTGTTGCTCTAAAATTTAAAATCCAAGCCTAGCCTTAAGAGGGGAACAACAGAGTTTTTTCCTAAATGTTTCAGCAGAAGTCAGATTATCCAGAGGATCCAAAACTCTATAGTACTTGTGAATATAAGGTCTGAATTACAGAATTATCATTCAGTGCTTGAAAGTATTGTCAAGAATAAATTAAGAGGGTCTCCAAGTCTTTTTTTCTCTTGTATCTTTCTTGAATCTGCCAGGGTTATAATGAATCGCAGAATCATAGAAATATAGGGCTGGAAGGGACTTCAAGTGATCATTTCGTCCAGCCGCCTGCAGGGGTCCTGGAACAATTTGTATAGTGGGGGTGCAGGAGCCATTGAACCAAACTGTAAATCTTCTATATGATGGAAACCACTTCAATCCAGGGCCTCCAGCACCTCTAGTTCCAGTACCTATGGCCCCCTGTGCTGAAGGACCAAACATACCTATGCCATCCCTGACAGGTGTTTGTCTAATCTGCTCTTAAAAATCACCAGTGATGCAAATTCTATAACGTCCCTTGGTGACTTATTCCAATACTTACCTATTTTAGAGCTAGAAGGTTGTTCCTGATATCTAACCTAAATCTCCAATAACTTCTTGTCCTAAATTCAGTGGTCAGGGAGAACAAATGATCACCGTCCTCTTTTTAACAGCCCTTAATGTATTTGGAGACTATTATTAGGGCACCGATGAGTCATCTTTTCTCAAGCCAAAATATACTCACTTTTTTCTAAATTTTCTGTCATTTTTGTTTCTCTCCCTTGGACACTGTCCAATTTGTTCATATTTTTCTTAAAGGGTGGCACCCAAAACTGAACCAAGTACTCCAGCTGAGTTCTCACCAGTGTCGAGTGGAGTGGGACAATTACCTCCCTTGTCTTACAAATGACAGTCCTGGTAATACATCCCAAAATGATATTAGCTTTTTTGCATTATGTTGTTGGCCTCATATTTTCTGCAGAATTACTGCCTAGCCAGTTACTCCCCATTTTGTAGCTGTGCGTTTGATTTTTTTTCCTTCTTAAGTGATGTCCTTTGCACTTGTCTTTATTGAATTTCATCTTGTCAATTTCAGACTAATTCTCCACTTTGTCAAAATCATTTTGAATTTTAATCCTGTCCTCTGAAGTGCTTGCAATTCCTCCCAGCTTGGTGTCATCTGCACATTTTATAAGCAGAAGGCTGGGCAGCAATTTCCCCAACACAGGACAGGAGAGCAAGAAACAAGGGAAACTCAAAGAAACAGCATGGTTGCAATAATGATATGCAGAGATGGCAGTTCACTGGGATTTAATAGCTCCTACCCATTGTTGAGAATCTCACTGTATTTCTTCAAAGAGAACTAACAGCTTGTCTACATTTAGAGCTAAATCAGCACTGGTGCGATCGATGCAGCAATGTCGATTTAGTGGGTCTGGTGAAGACCCACTAAGTCAATGGCAGAGTGCTCTCCCATTGATGTGTGTACTCCAGCTCCCCAAGAAGCATAAGGTAAGTTGGTGGGAGAGCATCTCCCATCAACATAGCGCGGTGTAGACACCACTGTAAGTCAACCTACGTTATGTCAACTTCACTTACGTAACTGAAGTAGAGTAACTTATGTCGACTTAAAGCTTTAGTGTTGACCAGTCCTAAATTAAAGCCAATACTGGCATTATTCATGGATATTTAATATTTGAGCTTAAAGACTTAATGCAAAACTAGAGTTAAATTTCAGTCCTCATATATTTGTGACAACATCTTACAGGACCCTCCACATTTGCCAAACTGCATTTTCAGCTACAGTTTTATATGTGAAGGCCCCCGGATGTGTGCAATATTAGTAACTCTCTCCCAAAACCTGAGTAGGGCTGATGTGGTAGGAATGGAGGGGCAGAAAAACAGAGAGGAAGAAAAGCTGAATAACGAAAGTCTGAACTTCACTGAATTTTGAACTTAAAATGCTGAGAACTGCAAACATCTACCCCTTTGAATAGCCATTATTAATATGACTAGACCAAGTGTGGGCAAACTTTTTGTCCTGAGGGCCACAACTCAGTATGGAAACTGTATGGAGGGCTGGCTGGGGCAGGAGATTAGGGCGCATGGAGGGGATGAGGGCTCTGGCTGGAGGTGCAGACTCTGGGGTGGGGCTGGGGATGAGGGGTTTGGGGTGCAGGAGGGTGCTCTGGGCTGGGATGGAGGGATTCAGAGGATGGGAGGCGGCTCTCAGCTGGGGCAGGGGATTGGGGCGCATGGGGGGGTGAGGCTCCGGCTGGGGGTGCAGACTCTGGGGTGGGGCTGGGGATGAGGGGTTTGGAGTGCAAGGGGGTGCTCCAAGCTGGGATCAAAGGGTTTGGAGGGCGATCAGGGCTGGGGCAGGGGGTTGGGGTGCGGTGGGGCTCAGGGGTGCAGGATTCGGGCGATGCTTACCTGAAGCATCTCCTGGAAACAGCAGCCCATCCCCCCTCCAACTCCCACACAGAGGCGGGGCCATGCTGCTCTGCGCATTGCTCCATCCGCAGGCACCGTCCCCTCAGCGCCCACTGGCTGCAGTTCCCAGCCAATGGGAGCTGCAGAGCCAGTGCTTGGGGTGGGGGTAGTGTGCGGAGCCCCTGGGCTGTCCCTGCTTCCGGGAGCCGTGCGGAGCTGCTGCACGCACAGAGCAGAGCAAGGCAAGTCCCTGACCCCACTCCCTGGCTGGAGCACCAGAGCGGGTAAAGCTCCCAACCCCGCTCCCCGGTCCGATGGGCCGGTTGCGGCCATTTGCCACCCCTGGACTAGACCCATCTCTGGACTGGATCCCAAGAGAGGGATTGTCAAAGGCTCAGAGAGGGCCTGATTCCATTCCCACTAAAATTAGTGGGAATTTTTCTTTGACTTCGCTGGAAGCAAGTTGGGATAGCACTAAAGCCCAGATTCTCAAAGATAATTAGGAACCTAACTCCCTTTACAATTAATGGGATTTAGGCACCTAAATGCCTTTGAAGATCTAGCCCTGAAAGTCTTTGAAAATCTCACCCCAGGTGTTTACAGAATTCACTTAGCGTGGATCTACAGAGAAACACTTAGGAACTTTAATCTGAATTAAGTAAAAATATGAATTTGAAGTGGATTAGTAAATCACATTAAACCTGTGTGTGAACAATCATTGAAAATTGAAGTAGCTTTAATTCAGTTTATCTGAATTCACTTCCAAAGTAAATTAAGGCCTTGTCTACACTGACAAGTTTCTACGCAGTAAAGCAGGTTTCTGCGTTGTAACTCCTCAGGTGTACACATTGCCAAGCCACTTAGTGTGCAGAAACTGCACAGTTGCAGCACTGTAAAAAATTCCACCCCAATGTACAGATTTCTGCACTGGGGCTACAGCGCCGTGGTGCCAGTACAGACACCCTGGTCGATTACAGCACTGCAATTGGCCTCTGGGAGGTGTCCCACAGTAGCTGTTCTCGCCTCTCTGGTCATCGGTTTGAACTCTACTGCCCTGCCCTCAGGTGAGCAACCGTCATCCCCACCCCATAAATTCCTTGGGAATTTTGAAAGTCCCCTTCCTGTTTGCTTGGTGGGGCGTGCAGTGGTTTCAGCACATCTTTCCAGGTGACCGTGCCTGCTCCATGCACCAGGTGATCCCCCGCTTGGAACAATGGCAAGGTGCTGGACCTCATCAGCGTTAGGGGAGCGGAGGCTGTGCAGTCTCAGCTGCACTCCAGCCGTAGGAATTATGATACCTATGGACAGATTTCATGATGCATGACAGAAAGGGGCCACGACCAGGACACACTGCAGTGCAGGGTCAAAGTGAAGCAGCTGCGGAACGCCTACCACAAGGCGTGGGAGGCAAACCGCTGCTTCGGTGCTGCCCCCACAAGCTGCCAGTTCTACAAAGAGCTGGACGTGGTACTTCAGGAAACTCCGGGAAACTCTCATGGAGATACTGGGCAATCTGCTGCCACGGGTTCTTTGGCAGAGCTGCTTTGTTTCTTTCCCCATTAAGGGTAACTTTTCCGCACCACTCTGCCGTCACCGTTGTGGGGGAACCATTGCTGCACACAGGCGAGCTGCATAAGGGCCAGGGCAGAAGCCACAGGCTTGGAGAAGACCCTCCTTTGATTCCCTGCTCACCCTCAGCAGTGAGATATCTTCCATAATGAACACAGCCTGTGGAAAATGTGGGGACAGTAATGATTATAAGCCCCACCACCCACAGTGCTGGCTCTCCCCAAGAGCCACATGCCCAGTGTACAGTACAGTCCTAGAACACTGATTTCCCCGGCCCCTGCGGTTACTCACCTTTCTGGGGGTCTTGTGGCTCATGTGTGCTTGCCTGGGGTCAGCCAGTTAGTGACAGGTATGTGAATAGTGGCTGTGTTTTAAATCACTGAATCAGTGGTCTGTGTGTTGCAAACAATACTGCTCCTGTAAAATGCTGCATTATGGCTTTACAGATATGACCTTGGGAGCCCAACCTCCCTCTTTGTTATTGGCAGCTGAACGGCTGCGCGGAATTAGAAAGTGGCCATGAAGAACTAAGGAGGACTTTCTGCATGAGGTCATGATGCACTCCGTGACTGAAAAACAAGAATTGAAGCAGTGGCTAGGTGGTCTGGTGCCGGAATTGGAATATGCATGCCAGCTATCGCACCTCTGTAGTTAGGGAAGCCCATGTGTGCAAAGCCATCCACAATGTCATGCACATTGCCTAGAGTCACAGTCTTTCAGAGCAGAATGCAATTAACGACCCTGCAAACTTCCATCAACACAAGTCCACCGGTCGACTTTCCCACTCTGAACTGGTTAGCGATCGATCGGTAGCAGTCTGGAGTAGCCAGTTTCCACAGTGCAATCGCCCATGCACTTCTCCACTGGCAGGGCAGCTCTTATTCTCGTGTCCTTGTGCTGCAGGGCTGGGGCAAGTTCATCACACAGTCCCGTAAATGTGGCTTTCCTCATCCAAAAGTTCTGCAGCCACTGCTTGTCATCCCAGACGTGCATCACGATGTGATCCCACCATTCAGTGCTTGTTTCCTGAGCCCAAAAGCGACGTTCTCTGTGGTCAGCACCTTCATGAATGCCACAAGCAAGCTCGTGTTGTAGCTACTACGCGTGGCGAGATCAATGTTGAACTCCTCTTGCCCCTATGGTTTAAGGAATAACTCCACTGCCACTCGTGACGTGTTAGTCAGAGCAAGCAGCAGACCGGTCAACAGCTCGGGCTCCATTCCTGCAGACCGACGAGGCAGAGTGCGCAGTACACAAATCGTTGAAAGATGGCGCCAAATGCAGATGGAAGCACAGAGGTTGCTGGGATGCGAAGCAATGCATCGTGGGGCATTGGGACAGGACCCAGGATAGCCCGCGAACCCCTCCACCTTCCCACAACTCTTAGCGGTAGAAGAGGAAAAGATGCTCTGTGGGCTAGCTGCCCAGAATGCACTGCTCTGAATGCTGCTGCAAGTGTCACAAGTGTGAACACGCTATTGTGCAGGCAGCTGACAGTATGAACACACAACAGTGCTTTCCCTTCAGTGCTCTCTGAGCGGCGCTGTAACTGCCGGCACTGTAACTCTGCCAGTGTAGACAAAGCCACTTTAATTCTAAATAAGAGTGTCCACACAGGGTTCCGAGGTGAATTAAGCTAAATCAAATTAAGAGCACTTTAAGGGGTTTAATGTGGTTTACCTAATCCACTTTGAAAGTTAATTCAGATTAGTTTTCCTGAATGTCTCCATGTAGCCAAGCCCTTAATGTTAATCCAGTTAGGGCTTGTCTAGGTTTACAGTTAGTGCAGGACAGACCGGGGTATAAATTTACACTGCACAATGACTATCCATGTGGAACCGGCTGCATCACACTAAAAGTTGCCTAGTGCACTTTGATCTACCCTGCTTTGAAATGGGAGTAGATCAAAGCACACTAGGGTACTGCTAGTGTGGGGCAGCAACATCCACATGGGCAGTTGGTATGCAGCACACTAGTGTAAGGTAGATTTAAACCCCAGTCTGCCACACATGAACTGTTCCTCTTGATAAGCCCTTAGTGTTAATTAAGGATTCTTCTTGGGACAAGTCCCATACTCCATGTTCAATAGAACACAGAACACACTCTCATTGTCCCCAAATACACAACAATTAATAATAAACTAAAGGAATTAGAGATCCCTGCTCCCCTTGTGCCATCTTTTCCTTCCTATGGTTATAGTCAATGGGGAAAGAGCTGCACTTTTTAATATCATACAAGAGTTTAGATGAGGCACGGTTTCCAAATGCCCAGAGCAATAATTGTATTAAAGAGACAATAAACCAGGCAAATGTCCTGAAGTTAATAAAACAGAAATATCTGTGGATTGACTATAAGGAAGAGGACTAGAGAAAATATAGATTGCAAGAATACCCACTAGAGACATGAGACTTCCTACAGGTAAGAGTCTAACTCCTTTTCTCACAATAAGTAATGCCTTACTTCTTGAATAACTCACCTGCTTTCAGTGAGAATGGTCAATAAGTTAGGTACTAGTGAAAGTGAGCAAGGATGCCCGGATTTGGCCCATACTGAAATTAGATTGATCAGAAGAATGGCTTCTACACTGATAGCACACAAAGAGCCTGCTTCTCCGTTCGAACGAGTGTACGTCAGAAGTAACTGGATTAAATTCAGTGGAGTTATGTGGTGTAAAACCAGCATGAGTGAGACCAGAATCCAGACCCAATGAGCCACCAGAAAAAAACTGCAGCTGCTGGTCTTCTGTAGCCACAGGAGACGGTGAGAAACTAAAATAACAACATATTTGAAAAATAATTTGAGGCCTTCCTTTATCTGTAATAACATACCAACATCTTCTGTCACAAAAAATAATCACAAAACAGGTTTTCTACTTTTACAAATTGTCAACAGAGCACACAAAACATTTACTGGTTTATTGAAATAAAATACTATCGTATCAGTCACTGCGAGCTCAGGCCTGCCCTCCTGCACCCCATTATATGTACATTATGCTGCAGCCATCTTGCTACGGCAACTGTGAAATTCAAACTTATAGCCCGCAAGCTTTCCTATATTTGAAACCTCAGTGCCAAACAGTGATGCTCCTGACAAGATAGTATTATGCACAAAGCCAACTCCAAGTGACCCAAATCTGGCAAGTGGTTTTGGTCGTGGCAAGTCATTTTGCTCATGCAGCATTTATAACTCACAAAAGTGTAGTTATTCTTTTTGCAAAAGCTGCTTAATTGTCACATGTTATAGCCGTGCAACATATCTGGCAGATAGCAATACAGTATATACATGTAAATGTGTTATGCACATAGATTCATTAACATTATTGGCGTATGTAAACATCCCTCTTTCCATAGCATTTAGAGCACTGTGTTTATTTGGATCTAAGTATTTTACAAATGAGCATCAACATTAACCTCTTGCTCCCTAAACCAAAAGGGTTTGAGCTGCTTGCGGCTGCATTGCTCCCAGATCAGAGAATCTGAGCCTCATGTTGCTCAGCAGTGACACCTGCTGGTCATTGAAGTGAAACATTAATAGAGCTCAGAGGGAGTGACAGTTGTGAGGCTGCAGGGAGACGCCTCAAAAAAAGAGACTCAACCAGCTAATAAATACAGTATTATATATATTACGTCTCATGTTTAATGGTACCAAATTGCTTCTAAATAAAACAGTGACCTGCGGCTAATTGTTCTTAAGAATCTTACTACCCCTGCAAAATTACAATACTGAAAACCTCATATTGCTTTCATATGAAAGGAATGGATGCTTTTATGTTTTCAGATGCTTTTTCTATTTGAAAGTAGAGTGCAGTCAAAAGAGCCTAGTCCTGATGGAAAATTAGAAAATCATAAAATCCATGTAGCGCTCGTGGTTACAGTTAAAAGCAAACTGATCTATCTATAGGCTAGCGCTTTAACTCTTCCTGGAAGAAGAATATTTGTAAACAGGGGCATCATTTCAGAAAAATTCTGGTGGGAGGCAAAGTTGTGTCAGCATATAGAACATTCTATGTGATTATGTTATACCCTGCAAATCTGGGGCTGGAGGGAAATGGAAGACATAAGGAAGCAAATAGACCTATGAAAGTTGAGGGGGCAACTGCCCCTGAATCCCGTAGCAAATGATGTTCTGGTTAGTAAATTACTCAGGGAGTTTTATTTTTTTTTTAAGTTTTGTTTTTTTTAAATGAGCCATGTGGTTATTGGTTAATTTTGGTCAGTTGGCTAAAGGAAGGATTGATTTTTGTCACAGGCAAAAGATTTACGGTGTTTCCTTGATAGCCCGTTTAGATACCTCACAATGTTCCAGAATGGTCTGTTTGTCACCACTGGTATTTCTGGACAATGTATTTCTCTGTGAAGCCCCAACAGGAATGCTTATTCCCACCAACAAGACCCTTGAACTCAGGAGTACCATCTTCTGATCCATGTAAAGCATCTTTCTCCTAGCACGAATCACTGAAGGGCCCAGATCTGTACCCTGCCTGGCTAAGTCAGTTGGAAGCTGTTGATTATACCTGTCCAGCATTTCTTTGAGCCCCATGTAAAGATTTTGACCCATTACTCCCAGAATACCAGGGATAGACTCATTATTCACATTTCTGACCACCCCTTTTTGCACTTGCACAGTATAAGAAGCTGATCTGCAGCTAGTTTAAAACACTCTGTGCAGCATATTTGTAAGGGCGCCTGTTTCAGTATTTGTAGCAGTGTAATCTCTCTAGTAAAGTTGTCAATCACTTGTGCTGCATTCATGTTTTTGTTTCAACCTTTGTGTTTCAAACATCTATCGAGTCAAAGAAGGTAAGAAAAACACCCTTATAAATACTGAAGCTCCATATGCTCGCGGTGATCTGTTTCAGTCTCCTGCCAGTACTATGAACTTTTTTAACTATTTGGATTTTCTGAAAAATACCTATGCACAGAGCTGGAGGGCAAATTCCCTGCTACGCAGAGTTTTCTATTCTTTAGGGCCTAATCCCATTCCTCTCAAACTCCATTGCAAACCTTCCATTGACTTTAGTAGCATAGGAAAACGACACTGAAATACACCTCGCCATCCAGAAAAGGACACATCAGCATTCTAAATAGCTCTTCTTCCCAAATCAGATGCTAAAAAGCAGAAGCAGCACTGAAGAAAGACACATGGAAGAGCAGGAGATTGGAATATTCCACTGCTGCAGTAACTTTTAGTTTGTATTCTTCTTGCCTGTTCACAAAAACACATTTAACTGCAAATTATACATCTTGGTCTGTGTGTCAGTGCAAATCTGCTAGAGTTGCCCTGTCGCACATCTGTCTCTGAGATTATAAAATGTTTTAATTTGTTATTTGATGGACAGTAAAAAGCGCTCATTTAGGACCTGATCTGAAGCCCATCAAAGACTACGGACTCCCCTTAATGTCAATGAACTTCATATCAGGCCCTTTTATTGTACTTAGCATTGTACAAACAGCTGACAAAAGCACTTGATTATGCCAAACAGAGACAGCCAGGCTCAGGGTCTCTTATCTGTAAAAGTTCTCCATGCTCACAAGCCAAGGGAAAGCACAATTAATGTCCCTGTGGACATCTTCAGGAAAACAGTGAGCTCTTAAGTTAATTGTTATTATTTATATAGGGACTGACCCAGCAAAAGCACTTAAACATGCATGTGACTTTAAGCACATGAGTGGTCCCACTGAAGTGGGGCCATAGTACTCAACGTATGCTAGATTATGGTCTTTTTATTCGGCACATCACAACTTCTTCCTTATGGGGTCTCCGATATACAACATTGGCTTATAACGTACTTCTTACACAAAAACAATCCCGATGAAGCTCTTCATTATAGTTCTTTTCCATGCTCCAAGTTTGTGTCTTTCTCTGTCGGGGCTCCATTAGTAAATCATTTTAATGCAATTAACCCAATTCAAATTGAACTATAGCACTGCTGATGCGGTAGTATATGATTTTAAAAAGTAAACCAATTGGGTAGCATGACACTGTGTAGTACACCATGGGAGATGTGGATACAGAAGAGATTGTTGGGGGTCTGATTTTGTGGCCCACACATTAAGAACATGATGAAGAGAAAGGAAGAAAGGGGAGGATGAGACAGGAAAGCGGGGAGAGGTGATGGTGGCCTTTGGTTGTAGAAGCATCACCTGTTGGGCAACCACAGAATGTTCTTGGAGGAAGCTGCCCATCCTACAAGTGTGGTGGATCCTTCTTCAGGAAGGGTCAACCTCAGTGGAAAAAGAAAAGCCACACAGACACACACATTCAGATGCTGAGGAGAGGACACTATTGGAAAGAACCCACTCCTCAGCATTATCTAGACAATTATCCCTTTCTGTTATCAAGGAACAACATTATTATAAAGGTACTTAGAGTGTAGTCAAACCTTCAGAACATATCAGATATGTATCAAGTACAATCTCATGCTAAGGAAACAAAGTCATTTAATTTTCATGTTTTCTCGCACAATGAATCAAATCCTGTGGTCCTTTGTTTTCAAAGATGGTTGCTCTACATGGGGCACTTGAATCCTTATTGTTGCACATAACTGATGATTTATGTACTTTGTTTAGTTGCCTAAAATGGATATATAGGTGTCAAAATATGGATTTAGGTGCTAAATTTTAGGCACTTGTTTAGTGACAGCTACAGTCTGGCTGTAATGATAACCCCCAGGGATGTTAGAGGAGGAAAAATGAATTGCATGACCTTTTTCTTTCTAAACATCATTCAGCCAGTGAGTTGTCATGAAGTCCACTACTAATAATCATTTCAACTGTCTAGGGCTGGATAATTCCCATGCTACATGAAAACTGGGCCTTCGGTCCTTATCTTCTGAAGTCAATAAGAGTTTTACCTGAGGAAGGGCTAAGCAAAAACCAAATAAGAACTTAAAGATTTGGCTCAGAGTTTGTTATTTACCAATTCAACTTGTTTGCAAATAGGGTTGGCACCTTCATGTCCCAACTCTATTATATTTATTTGACCCTATAATTAAGTAAAACAAGTTGAATTGACATCACAATTATTTGCCTGGCAACAGATTTTGAGGTTACAAGGAGATGACTTCACTATAGGATCAAGAGAAGGGAAAGGAATCTTGGGTGTGAGAGAAAGCTTTTGTTAAAACACAAATATCTTCTGTGAGACTTATTGTCACAATAATAGCTCTTGCATTGTGATGGAAAACGGACACAGGAATAAATAGATCCCAAGTTTTTCTCTCACTATAAATATTCTCTTTTTTCTAAGTTGGCTCTGGTGTGAAAGTCTTTCTTTAAACCCCCCCTCTCTTCTTACCAAAGAGAGAGAGCAACAGCACAATCAATGAGTTTTTCAATTTGGTATTAGTCATCAATCCAGTCTTGTCTAGCTTGAGACATTGGCTACTGTACAGTAAAATCTTCAAGTGGCAGATCCTCAGCCTGTGTAAATTGTCAGAGCTCTAGTAATGTCAGTGGAGCTAAGGACCTGCCCCTGGATGTCATGTGGTGGGGGAAAAGGGAGAGACACTGAATACCAGCAGTTGCCCTTAAAATGTTTCCAGTACCTTTGTTAACTAAATAACATGACTTCAGCTCATGCAGAATTCTCTGTCCTAAATACAGTGATACTTTGTATATTTTGAGGTAATAGTATGTAGTTATCAAAGATAAAACTGAAAATGTACTAGGGCAACCACTATAATTTTAGATTATTAATGGTTCAGATAATCAGGGGAATTTTCTATATAATTAATATGGAGACACGATCCTGTTTTGGATAATGAAGAGTTTTAGATAATGAAGGTTGGACAGACAGAAAGGCGCACAAAAATGTTCCTTTGGGTGGAGGTGGGGGCCTTGTACAAACTAGTTAAGTAATAATGCTCAGTACACACTCCTATCTGTCATGTTCAAACCATTCATCGGATATGAAAAGAATCACCATCAGAATGAAATAATGAATCACGTCCCAATTGTGGTCCTTCAGTCATGGTCCTGGCATTTGACTATGAGCTACATAGCTCATAACAATTTGATTCACTCTTCATCCACAGCTCTAAGAGTTCTTATTTAAAACTGGTCATTAATGACAAGATATTCTCCAGCAGACAGGGGCTACCCTTTTCAGTCTATAACACCTATCTATCACTAATATCTATAAGAGTCTGTGTACGTTTGGCCCCAATCATTTTCTACTTTTACTGAATTATATCCTGCTCCAGAATTCAGCTGAGTATATGCCTGCCACTTCTCACTACTTCCTATAGTACTCCTGGGGAAGTAATGGTCAAGGACATTGGTTCTGCCCGGTCGACCACGGTAATGCATATGTAAGCCATGGAAATCCTCACTTCCCAATTTCAGGCCACTTAATCTGTTTCTTTATATTAAAGACCTTGGGGACTCCTTGAGCATGCTCAATGGAATCCCTGTGATGTAACTGTCAAAAGCCTGGTTGCTATATATGGCAATTGTTCAAGACAGATTAGATGGCATACAACAGATGGGCTGCATTCTGGATTTGTCTACCCACTCCCAACCCCAACCTCTGCCTCTCCTATTCATCATTGTGCAATAATGTTCAGATTACTGCTGGAGTAACTATTGGACTTTAGCCATATTCCAGGTGGGTGTCAGTGTGGATTTGAAGCTGGACTGAATCTGGCATTATGAGCCATGGAAGATGCTTCCATGCGCTCTCTACTTCTTTGGCTTTGACTATCTCACATGGAACGTCTGTTTAGGTTGATCTGGGTGCTGGGAAGAGATAGACTATCCTATTCAGTATATCGCCATTAAAAGGAGCCAAGATCCAAATAAATTTACATTGTTTCCGTGTTGTGGAAGGCTATGGGTATTTATTGTTCAACTGACCCTCCCAAAAGCTAAATGTTTAAGAGTAGTGCCAGCTTTAACTGCATATAAAGTAATCTGCCACTTAGGGGCACCGTTTTTTGAAACTTTGCAGAGACAACAGCCTTCTGATAGTGGGGGGGGGTTACAGTGAGGGCAGTGGCTTCAGCATATGTTACTGAGCATGCTCAGTCCATGTAACCATGCTCAGTACAAGCCAAGCAGCAAATTGGGGGGCCATGTGACCCCCCCCCTCCCCGCCCCCCACATCACCTCTGTTTGCATGCCAGGCAACCTCTGTAACTCATGGGCTAGGCCTATTTCCTTGTACAACAGTGGTCCTAGAGGGGAAGGCAACTGGTGGTCGGATCCTCCCTTGCAGAGAAGCAGCATGATCCAGTAATTAGTACACGACTGGGATTCAGGCTCTGCCATGGCCTTGTTGCAGGCAGATCAGTTAACTCCCCTGTGCCTCAGATTCTTTATCTTTAAAACAGGGATATGATACTTACTCACTTTGGATGCAGTACGTTGAGATCTATGGATAAAAAGTATTCCTACATATTGTTATTATTCTGGCAGCTCTGGGATCTGTTCCTCCTGAGGCCAGCCCAGTTTAAGAAGAGATTCTGTTTAAGAGGCTCCATTTTTAAATTGTAAACCAGGGCTTAGTTTCTAGTTTTTAATTAGTGCACTTTGTGACAGCTACAGTCTGGCTATAATGATCACCCCCGGGATATTAGAGGAGAAAGAATGAACTGCATGACCTTTTTCTTTCTAAATGTCACTCAGCCACCAAGTTGTGATGCAATCCACTACAAATAATCATTTGAACCATTTAGAGCAGGACAATTCCCATGCCTCGTTCGCTATCCAGTTCACTTTTCATTTATTTATTTATCTGTAATTTCAGCTAAACCGCAGTTAAAATTGTCCAGAACTTGTCTGCCAGATCAAGTAACATATATCCCTTACCATCAACGGAGTTCATTCTGAAGGGCAATATAACTAAGAGATCAAGAATAGAATGACACAATAAGCAGTCATATGCAGGAATGGAGCCATCCTGCTTCCAAATGTCGACTCTTGTAGAATATAGTATCTCCAGCAGATGGACCCCTGTTGTTCTCTCTCTGTCTCTTTATTGTTCACTGGCAAAAATAATAAAACTCCCATTAGTCCTTATTCAGAGCAGAAGAAAGGCTGAGCCTGAAAATATACCCCCCAAAGTATCCTTTCAGGGGGAAAAAAGGATTTATGTCTCCAGGGTTTTGTCTTCAGCACAGACCAGCAGATGGATGTCTTTGTTTTCACAATCAGCACAATCCAGGGTCTCAGTGTCTTTCATTTTCTACCTCTCAAATCCAACCCAGCGTGATGAGCCCTGGTAGTAGGAATACTTTAATAGTGTGCTGGTGAGTTCTCAGTGGCTGGAGTTGCTTTCTGGGAGCAGTGTCCCCCCCTCTCCTCATTGCAACTGGTGTCCCCCTAGGAGTTGCATTCTTCACAATGGCAGGATAGGATGTAGCGGTAGGTAGCAGTGAGCCTCATGCCACCTGAGCAGCGCAACCTCATTGCTTTCAGCTTGGAGGTCTGGGGCCGGCAACAGTGGCAGGTAGAACGGAATGGTTGTTTTAGGACTGTGCTGAAGGAGACCATCGGCTCAGAGCGTGATGTCTGACTGCAGCGTCCCTCGCAGCGAGCCAGCAGCACCATCTGCAAGATAGAACAGAGAAGGGTTAGGAAATATACACACATCCCATCTGTGTAAGTGAGTGGCCAAGGAATACAGACATGGAGTTCATTTAAATGTACATCTCTACCTCAATATAACGCTGTCCTTGGGGGCCAAAAAAATCTTACCGCGTTATAGGTGAAACCACGTTATATCGAACTTGCTTTGATCCACCGGAGTGCACAGCCCCGCCCCCCTGGAGCACTGCTTTACCGCGTTATATCCAAATTTATGTTATATCAGGTCGCATTATATCGGGGTAGAGGTGTAATTGAATTTAAGTGTCTCAGGATTAACTGGGAAACACATGGTAGTGGCTCTTGACTATCTAGTATGATGCATAACAGTAATAATGGACTGTGTCCAGTCCAGATTGTTCAATGTTAAGTTGTATTTTATGTACAGTAGTGTAGAAGAGAGCACCATCAGCGTCCTTGAGTTCTGGACATCATCATCCATTGCTTGCATTTCAAATACAGTTGTATGTGCAATTACCGCAACTTTGCCTTGCCCTGAGCTCTCTGAAAATCAAGACCTGAAATCATAACTGACCAATCAGGTTGAGACTCTTAGTTGGCTAATATTTAACATTTCTAGTTAAGAAAACAGGTGGTCACCAGAGCTGGCTTTTATGGTCTGTGAATCCCAGAAGTGCATCCCTTAGAAATATAAAGGAGAATCTCAACTTTCTTATTTTTTAAAGTAAGTTTCTAGACCTTTTCTTTGCAAAGATCACCTTAAAGAGGTAAATCAATATAATGTAATGAAGATATAATGTAATGAAAATATAAACTAATATAAACTCTTTGCTGGGTTTGAAAGCTTATCACTGACTTTTCCTAACAATATTAAAGGCCCACTGGTCTGTCTCTTCTTCCACTGAATGAACTGTGAATAGATGAAGACATATTACAGACCTGGAAAAAACTAAAGAGCTTCCATGGTGATTACCCATTTATTTCCCTTCCAAACAATCTGCTGTCCAGCTGTGAAGAAGAGTAGAAACTGTGTTAGGCCCTGTCTAAACGACAAAAAAAAAAAGCTAACTCGAGTTAAGGGTTATTTCAAACCACAGTAGCTAACAGTTTATGTAGACACAGTCAGTATTTAACAACTTTAAAGCTACCCCATGGCCAACCCGCATGATTTTACAGCTGGTAATTGCTCTGCCTACATGAGGTGTTTCAAACTAGATCAGCAAACTTTAGTTAGCCAGGACAGAGTCATAGATTCCAAGGCCAGAAGGGACCACTGTGATCATCTAGTCTGATCGCCTGCTTAGCACCAGTCATTGAACGTCCCCAAAATTCCTAATTGTGTCTAGCTCCAACTTCCAGCCACCAGTCTGTGTTATACCTTTCTCTGCTAGACTGAAGAGCCTTCTGGTATCAGATGTCTGTTTCCCACGTAGGTATTTATAGATTGTGATAAAATCACCCCCTAACATTCTCTTTGATACTAAATAGATTGAGCTCCCTGAGGCATGTTTTCCAATTCCTTATTCATTCTTGTTGCTCTTTTTCTGAACCTTCTCCAATTAACATTTTAAGTTTATTTTTTTTCCCAGAATCCCGAGAATGCCTAATTGTGCCACTATGTCTTTTATCTGATTGCAAGAATTCTTTTTCAAAGATGAATAGAAAAGCATTTCAACTGAAATGTTACATGATCCATCATGGGATACATTACCATGCAGTGAAGAATACCTGTAAATGATGGTGTTCTTAGCACTGGAATGTTTATACATTTTTGGCTCCACTGTCCTAAAAAACCCAAAAACTTTAATCTCACCACTCTCTGCCTAGACCTGCAGGTGTCGCCAGAAGCAGCAGAAAACAATGGAACTGGGGAACGGAACTGGGGACAGGAAAAATATTACACGACGTAACTGCAAAGCAGAATTTTTTATGTGCCAGCAAGAAATCTATTCAGAGCTGACACTAATACTAGTCTTCCACAAAAAAAGACCCTTTTTTTGCAATAAAACTGCATTGTAATTGTTTAGTTAGTCTAATAAATTTAACATAGTGATTTTAAAACAAAGTATCACATTCTTTGAAATAATTGCAAAATTTTGCTCCGGTAGCAATGGAAAGATAGGCTTTCTAGTGCATGGTAATTTTTAAAACTATGTTTTTTCCTTACAGCCCCTATTTATAGGTTACAGTCTAAATTTTAAGAGTGGCACTGCATCATGGGAATCATAAACTTTGTAGGGAAAAAAAGTAGTCAGAATTCACATTTAGATGCCCTTTTAAACTCTTGAACTAACCTGTAACTTAACCTCCTCCTCATAAATCCCAAACATCACCAGTATATTTTGGCAGGTGTGCAAATGAGCTGGAAATAGCAGGTACTTTAAAAGTTTTGCTTTGCCATTTAATCAATTGCAGCAGCTGTTTATTGCATTGTATACGATAGTGAAATAGAGATTATTACTCCATTAAATAATTAGTAATGCTATGATAGCATAGCGCACTAATAGAGTAAGTGTATATATAGTAGAAATGTATGGGTATTTTATAATCCAATATCCACATGTGAGTTCTCCTCCTCCCCTACAAAACCAGGTACATGTCAGATTGTCATGCTATTCCGGAAGTACTAGGGTGACCATATTTCCCTATGCTGAACACAGGACACCAGGTAAAATTACTCATATTCAAGTGAGTTCAATGGCAATCAATCAGAGCTATGCAGTACAAACATTCAAATTAACATCAAGTTGACTGAGCCTGTTAAAAAGAAATACTGCATAGTTGGATTCTTTTTATTTACCTTCTTATCTTTAAGGTTTTAGGGTTCACATGAGGAGGGGTCACACACACACACCTACCCCTCCCCCCACATTCACACACACATGGGGAGAGGAGACACACACACAGTCCCATACACCTCTCTCACCCGAGGGGGGGCGGGGGCGGTGATCGACCAATCCGACCCTCCCTGCCTGGCACTCTCCACCGTCCATGCCTGGCTGGGCCCCCTGGACGGACCTGCCTCTCCTGGTACCTGGTGCTGTGTCTTCCTGAGGCAACACATGGTGGGCACGCAGGGTCATATGCCGCCCCCCCCGCCCCAGATTCTGCCAGGGTTCATACCAGAACGTGGCCAGCAGCAGTCTTTCAGCACTGTGCAGGAGGGAAGGGATGGGAGCTGCTTCCAGCTGCAGGGGGGAAGGGATGACCTAACTTGTGTCTTTGCAGAGTTCATCTCTTCCCTCCACCCCCACCCTCTGTGTGTCTGGAAGCAGTTTGTCCCTTCCTGCCCTCATGGTGTGGAAAGGCAGCTAACACCTCCAGGCTGCTGCTGGCCACCAACATAACCCAGCCGCCTCCAGCTACAGGGTGGGCAGGAAGGGGTTAAGCCCTAAGGATGCATTGTGCACCAGGGCCCAGGGAACCTGACTGCAGGGGCTTCACCTAATGGGGCCAGAGAAGTGGCTCAGCAGGGGAGGGGGCCTAGTGAACAGCACAGCCCTGCGCTCCCTGGGGGCAGGACCCAGGGTGAGGTGCTAAACCCCTGCCTCAGGGGCTGCTGTGGAGCCTGCACGTTTGGGGTGTGAACAGGCTGGAAATTGCCCCCCCCCCCGCCACTCCAGAGCTTAGCTGAGGGGCGGAGAGGCTTCCCCGTGCCAGCGCTGTGCGGGGCTTTGGTCCATGCAGGGCTCGGCTCCTTCTGGCCAACGCCCGGGACCAGAGGGTCTTGGGCTTTCCTGGGGCGCCAGCCCAGCCAGAGGCAGTGGGGGAAGGAAGGAGCCTGCCAGCCAGGGGTGGCTCCAGGCACCAGTGCACCAAGCGCATCCCTAGGGCGGCAAGCCGCCCTAGGGCAGCCTTCTGGTTGCCCTGAGGGTGGCAGTCAGGCTGCCTTTGGCGGCATACCTGCGGGAGGTCCACCGGTCCCGCGGTTTCGGCGGCAATTCGGCGGCGGGTACGCCAAAGGCGCGGGACAGGCGGACCTCCCGTAGGCATGCCGCTGAATCACGTTACCAGTGGACCTCCCGCAGGCATGCCACCGAAAGCCACCTGCCTGCCGTGCTTGGGGCAGCAAAATACATAGAGTTGCCCCTGCTGCCGGCCAGGCTGTTGGTGAACTGAGCGCTCTAACCGGGGGCTGGGAGTGGGATGCACCCCGCTGGGGGGGAGGGTATGGAGGAGCAGCAGGGCTGGGTGGGGGGAAGGGGCAAAGCAGGGAGAGGACAGAGAGAAGGGAAGCACATAAAGGGCCAATGGGTGGGCAGCAGAGGCAACACGTAACTGGCTGCTACCTGGTGCCTGCCCGCACTCACCAGCCACCACAGCTCGCAGCGCGCAGCCAGTGCTGGCCAGAAACGGGATGAGGGGGGGCCCAGCTGGCTGGAAACTGGCACACAGAGGTACTGCACTGATGGACCAGCAGGGGGAGTGGCCATCCCCTCGCGCTGCATCTTTGCCCCGCCACCAGCCTTGCATACCAACCCCCATCGATGTTCACTGGACCCCCCGCACTCCACTGGTAGACAGGCGGCTGGTGAGCCGGGATCTGGCCAGTAGTACTGATGGGGGGTGGGAGACAGAAAATACGGGACAATTTGCCTGTTTTTCAGAAAAAGTCAGGACACCTGCAGGAGGGCTTAAATACGGGACTGTCCCTTTAAAAACAGGATGTCTGGTCACCCTAGGAAGTACAGTACCGCTTTCCTAATGCAATACAGGAATGACGGGGAGGATCATGATTGCCCTTCTATACTGGGATTGGATCAGCTAGGCAAAAACTTCACCCTAACTTACAGTCAGCAGGACTCAACTATTCTGAAGGTTGGGTGCAAGGAGCGGGAATAATTCTTATAACACATTCAGAGATCATTACAAATGGGCCTAGAACTTTTCCCTAACTCAAACCATATCCTTTTGGGAATTCAAGCTCTTATTAGTGGTAGTATTTCTCATCTGCACATTTCCCATGACTGGCTGGGTCTGAAAGTGGACATGCTGAAATATGTGTCCTAATTTTATATCTGTAGTACTTCTGGCCTGGCATCGAGCTGGAATTACTGCAAATCTCATGGGATCTTTTTCCACGACCACCATTATCTTAAACATATACTAAAAACTCCTCTTACAGTATGTCTCTATCCAGCCTGGTCTCATCATTCTCAAATGTCACTTGCAGCACTCCTTTGGCACATCCAGAAACAGTGCCTTATGACAGTAATGTAATTCAGGCGGTACTGATTCAAGAGGCATTGGGGATTCAGTGCCTTAGGGTCCAATGAGTCTTGGTGGCAGAGATAAGATGGAATATAAGACTGGTCAGGGAATTCAATTCATTATGAGCTGAAACAAATGCTTTGCCTTAGGTCAAAGTAGAAGAACATTGTCTTTTAGGGTTGAATTACATTGTCTCTTCTTGGTGTCTCTTCTACATACTGTATATAGTGTATTACTATGTTAGCTTCTCAGTCCTGAGGCCTGTGTTCAACATCCAGTTGAGGTCACAACTGAATGGGATTTGATCAACCAAATTGCATTCAATGGACATATTAAATGTCACAGAAACACCTTCCAAGTGGACCCAACTGGCAACCTCGAAGGCGAAAACAAAGCACTTGATATATTTTAGGGCATAATCCTTCATTATCCCAGAATAGACAAGAAAAACGAATAGGGATTTTCCAGCTCTAATTTTGATGATTTTATGATGCAGTAGCGGGAACAACACAGATCAGGAAATAGGCCCATTAGCAGAACTGTGTAGAAAAGTGGCTGTGCAGTGGAACAAACCCATCACAGAAAAAAGGACACAAATCTATGGTTGAAATAGATTATCAGCCTGTGTTCTACAAAGAAACAGTACAAGGGGTAACAACACACAAAAAACACACAGATAATCCAACAGAAACTCAGTGTTTTTACACTATATATAAAGAACATACCCTGCCTATATATTTCAAACTAATATTTTATCAGACCATATTTTAAGACAGATTCTGAGGCCAATCTGCATAAGGGAATCTAATATTGTGCTAGTAGTGTATGGTAGCTTCAGAATAGTCACTCTCACAGTAGCAATGTCTTGGCTCTACAAGATCTTAACAATATGAGCTGGTTGAAAAACTGTTTCATAGGAAATTTTCAATTTTTTTCCAGTTTGCAGGGTTTGAAATGGACCCATTTTCCAATTTATGTGAAAGTTCCCACAAGATTTTTATAGAAACTTTTAAATTCAAATGTTTAACAAAACCATTTTTAAAATTATTATGGAACTTACCGATTTCAAACAAAATTTTGATTGAAAATAGATTAAGATGTCACGGAAGCTTTTGCAAAATGAAAAATTTCAAAGATGTCACCAATTGTTCCATAAGAAGTTCTGTTTTTGAAGACTCATTTTTCATCAGAAAACATTTTGTACCAAAATATTCCCCCCAACTCTATTAATAGTTAAATAATAAATCTATTAATGAGGCCAGAAGAAAGCAGCACTACATCATCCCAATGACCATAAATGCATAACCCAGTTAAAAGGGCTGGTATCCCTAAGGATTTAGAGTGAACACATTCCATTTACAATCAGAGAAATCAGATACATTTTGCAAGCTCTTGGACAGAAACCAGTATTGCCAACCTCAAAAACTGAAAAATCATGAGTCACAGCCCCGCCTCCTCCCAAAAAAATCATGCCATTGGCTTAAAAATCATGATTTTTTTAAAATTTGCCTTTTGATTTCTGACTCTTTACAGTATACTCACTTCACATTGGCTTTTCTCTGCCACCTGGAGGACTAGACATTTTTGCTTTTAAGTGAAAGTGGAGATTTTGATGCAGTCTCTCATCTCCAACGTTGGGGATTAAGAAAAACATCAAATATTGCAAGACTCGTGATAAAACTGCAAAAGTTGGCAACATTACGAAACTCAGACACTTCAATCCAGGATGCCCACAGGGTGAGGGCATAGCAGAGAGAGACACCTAAGCAATAATATAATGAAAACTGTTGGCTCCTTACTGGCAATTGTGTTAATGCCCAGTGGGCTCTAAAATCCCTGCAGCACAGGAAAGGGAAGTACCACCAGAGGGGACATGGCTCAGGAGGGAACTAAAGGCTGTGAGTGAGCAGAACCAGTAGGCAGGAGCAGCAGCCTAGGAGCTGTGGCTAAGGCCTGGCATTTTAGGTGCTGAAGGGCTGACAGCCTGGCTGGGAGGGCCCAACAGAAGCTGTGGCTGGTGGATAGGGGACACGGGGACAGGCCTGAATGAAAGGATTAGACTCTGTCTGGGGGATCTGCAGGCCAGTATGTGATTACCTCCAGGAAAGGGATAGCCTGATCTGAATATCCCCAGCGCTAGGCCTGGGGAGCCCCACCTTTGTATTCCTGTGCTGACTTGCCGTACAGGCTGAGTTGGGACCTGTTGTGTTTATCATCTTTTGTTTGTAACTTGAACTGCACTTTGTATTTCTGGCAGCCCTAATAAAGCAACCCTTTGTTATTCATTAGCAACTGTGGGCGTTTATGGAACTCACTGAGGGGAGAGCTTGAAGGGCACCTACACAGCGCTGGCATTCATTGTTCTCTTTTGTTGATCTGGGGAGCGGAGGAGGCCATTCCAGCAGCCAACAGAGAGAGGGGTGGTCAGCAGAGCTGGGTGAACATTTTTGGACAAAATTTTTGCCAAAAAATGCAGATCTGGGTCAATCTAAACATTTTGTGAGTTTGTGTGGAATTCGCTAACTTGTTTTAGTTGAAAAATGAACAAAAATTTTGAAAAAAATTAAACACTGACATTTTCAACATGATGTTTCCATTGTTTTATTCAAAATGACTTCTTGTTTTGAATTTTACGTCAATTTTATTTTTCAAAAAAAGGTTTAAAAAGCCTCATAAACACAACTAAACATTTCTTTTGACACAATTATTCCCCTCCCCCTACTCCCAATTTTTTTGTTCAGTCAGTGAATCAAAAAAATCAGTTATTCACACAGTTCTAATGGCCAGACCATTGACCACATGTTTGAATGCACAGTGGTCTAACTTTTTCAAAGGAAATTAGGACAGGGAGACAGGGATCAGTAATGATTCTCTCACTCTATGTCTTCCTTCTTGCCTCACTTATAATTCATGTCAGAAGCTACTGTAGACTATTTACAGAGGCTAATATAACACTTTGCCTCACAGTTTTCCAAGCTTGAAATTTCAAATGAAAGATAGAAACATGAGCAAATGCAAAACAGCCTAAGCCAAAAATAGTTATCCCTCTGAAATTCAGTGGAAAAGCAAAATTGAGAGATGAAAAATCACTAGAAACTAAATAGTAAAAAATGTTGAGTAAAGTTTTTCAGACTCTTTTTCATTACTTTTATATAGCTTAATTCTTTACCTCAAGCATAGCCAGTCAAAGTGCATGTCTTACGCGCTCCATATTAACTAAGCGTGGCCCAAACCAAAACTGGATCAGAGTTTATAGGAAGTTTGGACTGTGATGATTTGACCTTCACGGCTAGACCCCCTCCCTATAATGGGCTGTATCAAAATCCTGAGCAGTATTAGTAGTGGTCAGAGCACTGGACTTGGACTCAGGAGACCTGGATTCTATTCCTGGGTCTGCTAGCAACCTGCTGTATGACCTTGGGCAAGTCACGTCACTGCTCCATGCCTCAGTTTCCCCATCTATAAAATGGGGATAATGATGCTGCCTTCCATGATAAAGCACTTTGAAATCTCCCAAGGAAGTTTCCTGGTACAGTCCCAACACCACGGGACAGTTCAGATCTGGATGTGAATTCTGTGGCTCAGGTACCTGTCTACATATCACCATTTCTTCTCATTTCTTTGGAATCAAATATTCACTCTGAGTAAGCCTAAACATTGAGGGAGAAAGTTGAAAGGTGATCTGAGATTCCAACCTTAAGAGCATTGTACAAGCAACTCAGCTTTAATCTTGCTCCTTTTAAAAATGAATCTGATAACTATTGTTCACAGATTCACATACCTATCCTGTTGAGAAAGCACAAAACTTCTGATCTAAGCATTCAGCTTCCTGCTCTATGTTTGTTTGGTACTAATATTTCACATCAGAATAATTATTATTATTAGCTGGTTTCAGAAATATTCTTGATAACAAAGTCCTGGTATAAATAGGTACTTACCTTTGAGTTACACTTGTACAATGGATGACTGATGGAATCAACATAATGATGCCTCATACAGCGACCTGGGTCTGAGTCAATCATGAACAAACTGTCTGTTTTACTGTCTGTGTCTCCCATTATTGCAAGAAGGGAGAGCATGGAAATCGAAGCTGCTAGTACATGATTTCCCATTGCTGAAGAACTTCTCAGTAGTAACAGCAGAGGGAGGTAGAGTATTAAAAAAACTCTAAATACTGGGACTCAGTTCTTTTCAAGGAAGATGAAAAACCTGGTTTAAGTCTCTTGGTTGTCATTGTTCTTTTTAAGTTGGAGTTTTGTTGAGGTTGTAATCCATCAAAGAATCTTCTACATGGCTGGAACAAAAACAACATAAATTACAGTCCTGAGCCCCCCAGAAAGCCTGCAAGATAAAAACAGACATAAATAAGGCTCAGAGGATTTCTGTTAACCAAAATATTTTTCACTGAGTGAACATCATTTTCACTGTAGGTACAGTATACGAGATTATGAAGGAGAAGGTCAAGGCCTTGTTACCTTAAGCACTGCTCTATCATTTTAATAATGATGATGTTAACTTTCGTTATCACAAGTGCTGTAATGCCAACACTTTTTACTTTATAGCGTCTCCAGTGGGTTCACTTCAGTACTGATGATTTGTAACACAATTTAGGATTTCTGTAAATGAAAGAGCCTGCCTTCACTTAAAATGTTGAAAGGCATATTTCAAGGAACTAAAATAAGCTATCTTCTGCATTAAAAGATGGAAATTCTGGCTCAGGTAGCGTGTGAAAATGTATTTGGTGGTCTCATCTCAGTCTCTAGTGGTCATACATCCATATCAACAAGCCATCACACAATTTGGAATAACTGTCAATCTCTATTCAAGAGAGGCCTGTGACTGGAATGGAAGGGATATTGCAGGTCAAAGCTGAGGTACATTAGCAGTGTGTCCTAAGGGTATGTCTACACTGCAATTAAAAACCCCTGACTGGCCCATGCCAGCTGACTCTGGCTCACAGGGCTCAGGCTAAGGGCTGTTGAATTGTGGTGTAGATGTTCGGGCTCAGGCTGGATCCCAGGCCCTGGGACCCTCTGCTGCTGAGGGCTCTAAGAGGAGAGAGTCCCAGAGCCCACGCTCCAGCCTGAGCCCAAGCATCTCCACCACAATTAAACAGCCCCTTAGCCCAAGCCAGCTGGCATGGGCCAGACACAGGTTTAATTGCAGTGTAGACATACCCAATAGGGAAGGTTGCAGAGCCCCTACCTACATATCTGGTTCCGGATAGTGGTCTTAGACCTTCACTTTCATGAGCACCAAATTCACCCACAGAAGGTTTAAAATTTTTGATTTGCTTGCTCATCAGGTTGCACTTCCTGAGTTTCACTCTCTCCCCACCATTAATTAAGGAACAAGATCTGAAAAATACATTGAACTGCATAACCTCCAAGTACATCCCAGTGATGCTTTGGAAATACATATCTGCAGATGAAGTCACAGAGACAGCCACATGGTCATCTGGATTTCTGGTCCATGTTGGAAAATGGGAGAAATCCCCTGGACAACAGAACACAGAACCCCCATCAAAATTGTCTGGAGCTCTGTTCTTACAAGCTAAGTATGACACTTTCCTAAATTTCTCCATCACAATCCCTTGAAAGATCTGTTACGGAGCCAATAGTCTTGAGCTGGCCATTTAATTTTATATTGACTACAGATATAACCTGATGGAACTGTAAATTATTGTGCTAAACCAGGGGAGGGTAAACTTTTTGGCCCGAGGACCGCATCAGGTTTCGTAAATTGTATGGAGAACTGGTTAGGGGAGGGGGTCATGGCCCAGCCCCAACCTCCTATCTACCCCCTCTCCCCCCAGGACTCCTGCCTCATCCAACCCCCCCTGCCCCATCCACACACCACCATTCCCTGTCCCCTGACCGCCCCCGGACCTCCACCACCCCATCCAACCCCTCCTCTCATTCCTGACTGCCCCCTCAGGTCCCTTGCCCCCATTCAACTCCTGTTCCCCCCACTACCATCCTGACCCTATCCACATCCCTGCCCCTTGACCACCACCCCAAACTCCCCTGCCCTCTGTCCAACCCCCCCACTCCATGCCCCCTTACCGCGCTGCCTGGAGCATCGGTGGCTGGCGGCGCTACAGCCGCGCCATCTGGCTGGAGCCGGGCCACGCCACAGCCACCACTGCCACCACGCAGCACAGAGACCAAGACAGGCCGGGCTCTGCAGCTGCACTGCCCCAGGAGCTCACAGTCCCGACACCCAGAGCATTGCACCAGCAGCGGAGCAAGCAAGCTGAGGCTGCAGAGGAGGGGGGACATCAGGGGAGGGGCCGGGGGGTAGCCTCCCGGGCCAGGAGCTCAGAGGTCGGATAGGTCGGTCCTGTGGGCCGGACATGGCCCCCAGGCTGTAGTTTGCCCACCTCTGGACTAAACATAACTTTAGATAGCAAAGGAAGCTGGTAAGTAGCATTAAAATAGATGGACTTTCTGAACAGATATAGTTCACGTGATAAAAAAAAATATTTCTCACAGAGCTTGTTGCCCGTTTGATAATATAACATATGTTTTTATTGCCCGTCTGCTTTGCCGGCGATTTTGTTTAAAAGATGATGTTCAAAATATTTCAATATGAAATGAAATTGAAAGGCACTAGAACTGCAGAACTCAGTGTTTGTGTGTAGTCTTAGAGCCTGCTCTGACACTTTTGTAAAGAAAGGCGAGTGCATAGCTGTGGTAAGTTATTCCAGAGTTTATACAAGTTTGGAGCCAATGTTCTTCAGGCTAAACCTGGACACATGAAGTCTCTACCTACAAAGAAGCATAATTCTAAAATGTGAAAAATATTAGTCAGGCTATTCTTGTATTAGATGTCAGGAAAAAAATGCTTTTTTGCTTTCACGGCAATGTTCACTTGCTGATAAAGAAAAGGAAGAATAACTTTAATGTAAACTTGTATATGTTACAGACACCAACTCCTTCCCTTGCCTTGAGATATTTCCCAAGCAAATGTTTTTCAGCTGAAGAGAATTGACATTGAAAAAGAGATATTGTACAAGCAAAGTAAAAACTTGAAAACCCTAAAGTCTTTGGGAACTCAGATTTATTTGTGAACTGTCCTACTGATGTCAGTGAAACATTCGCCGAGAATTTAGCAAAATATGACAGAAATCCAAGACATTGAGCTGATCCCTGCATAGAATAGGAATGTGCCATTGTTTCTAATTATTTATCACAAAGAATAGGGCACCCAGTCTTTTACTCTTCCTCTTAGCTCCCTCTGCTTACCTAACATAACCAAGCTGGCCAAAATACTGTTCTTGGAAAGGTCTCTCTCTCCAATATAATTAACTAGTATTACTCACCCAGAAATTCCCTCTCCACCCAAATAAATTCACCTCTAACCCCACACCCCCATTTGCACCCCCAGTAAATATATACCCAGAGGGCCTCAATTTCTACTATATGTGTCCCAACACATTTCCCATCTACGAGCTGCCTTCTATGTCTTCACATTGCTTTGCATGTAGAGTGGTATGACTTTTGAAGTTAATAGATTTGGCTAAGACCCAAAGTCCTGACTTGATGTGTGAAGGCCCATCTCCCTGTTTTTTAAGAGATGCCTGGAGGACACAAAGACTAACTAGGAAAATGCGACTCATGTTAGCCAGTGTCATGGAAAGTAATAGATTGGAATGAAGGGGGAAACACAGGAAAGGAGAAAAATCTGTTAAGAGGATATTTTAGTATCTCTCTCCACATTGTCCACACAGACATCAATTACCCATAACTGGAGTCTCCTGTAATCATCTCTATACACAGATCTAGGCCTTCCTGTGTCCAAATTTAGCAGCCTGCATGGAACTGTTCCCTTCCCCCACCTTTTTGGGACCTGTGCATACCTTTCTGTCCTGGGACAGAATAGGCAGGGGACAGGAAGAAGAGGTCTACACATCCTTTGTACCAACATAGCATAGTATCCATGCAAAACATTAATATAGCTCTCAGTTTGTATTAATATAGCTCTAATAAGGTGATAAGAGGGGAGCAGCTATCTGAGGAAATCCTGGAGACATAGTTCCATTGGAACAAGAGGGGAGAATTACAAAAAAAACATTAGCCAGAAGAGAGATTTTAGATATAAACATAGCCTATATTTTTGGAAAATTGTGTTCTATTGCATATATACATGGTAGAAAGCTAAATTTGTACCAATAGGTACCATGATTGTACATAGAATCATGATAACTGCATGTGCAAATAAGTTCTTATACAGCTATGTAATTATATAACACATTTTTCTAACACTAAAAAAATGGAATTTGTGTCCCATGGGACATTTCAATGTTTGTAAATGAGTCTCTGTTCCAAATCAGAATGAGAAAATCAAAATATCAAAAAAAATTCAGAAGATGAAAAATTCTGAGCAGTTGCAGTTTGGAAACATGGAAACAAAATGGTTCAACATATGGATATGACATTTTTCATTTTAAATACACAGGTTTTTTTCTTTTGAAATGTCAACCCAAAACAGAATTCTATGTGTCGATTCTCCTGATCAAAAAAATCAGGGTTGTTTTGTTTTTTTTGTTTTGTTTTTTGTCAAAAATCAACACTCTCACATGGAAAATTTCTGTTTCACTGAAACCATAGTTTTCAATAGAAATTTTTTTTCACACAAAAAATTTCAACTAGCTCGAAGTTACTCCCAGGGCCCAACTGACCCCTGCAGCAGCCCAGGATCAAAAGGGTGAAAAAGTGGGCGGGTGAAAAGGTGGCTTAACCACCCTGAGCTATAAGTTTTGTGCTGTGTCTTTTAGAGGAACGGCACAAAATTTCACCTTATATGCACATATGAAACAAGCTATATGAAATAACATCATAGTCAGATAAGAATTTGTGATGAGGTTACATTTTACTTTGGATGTATGTAGAAGTATATATTTTAAAAAACAAACTAAAGCTGTGAACTCGTACCTGAAAAATATCTGATTAAAACTAGTTTTCAATGGAGCAGTCAAAAGCACTTCTCAATAAAGGCTAGTTCCCTGCCAAATTTAAATTCCCTGCTTGTAGTATTACAGGAATATGGTAGTATTCCTTTTAAGAGTTTGTGAGCCTTCTAGTGGCACTCAGTGTGTTCTAAGTTGTAGAAGGTGGCAGAACGCAGCCAGAGCAGCAGTTTGTATACATTTTGAGGCCTTGCATATTGGGTATATTTAGGAAACACAGTTATTTGGATCGCATCATGCCATGTGGTTCTTTCATTTTGAGTTTGTTGTGTACACAGCAAAAGACAAGACACTACTCAGAGTCGTGTCAACACTACAGCCGTACAGAAACAAAAAGTGTCACAACATTTTCATTATTATATAAAGAATATATTTTTCACTGTTCTTATACTCAGAAATGCTGCAGTGATTTTGGTCAGACTTTTTTTTTTAAACGACTTTCGGGCAACTTTATTAAGCCTGGAAAAGCTTACATCAAAAAGATTAAAGTTTTGGAAAGTTATAAACTCCCCAAATCTGGGTGAGAATGGAACTATTTAGGCTGTCTAAATTATATAATTATATAGTTTATATAGCTACAATTATTTCAGAGAGAGAGGCCAGTTAAATAGGCCTTATCAAGTTGCATCATAATTCATTCTTTTAGGATGAAATTCTCAGTTCCCATGCAAAGAGCAATTAAATTGGCTTGGGGTTGGAGGGAGAGTGAAATTATACAGAAGTTGGGAGGATAGACTCCCCTCCCATCCAGCAGCAGGGCATGGAATAACCGTACCCCTTGCCACAGTTGCTGTTACAGTCAATTAGCCCCCAGTTGCAGCATGGCCCATTGAGCCCTCATAAACTGGATTTGTGGCTAGTGGATTTATGCGGCTGATAGACAGAGCTGACCCTCCACAACTCTGCACTCCAACCTGCCCTGTATGATCCCACAGTCAGCTACTGGGGACTCAGCTTGTGACAGGCTGCAGAGTCCCCAAGTGCAGCATCTCTATACCTTACTCCCACCACTGTACTGCTGCACTTGGCCCTTCCATCACCACAAGGGCGCAGCAGCAGCAGAATTTCCCCCTTACCAGGTTTATTCTTTCAGTAGTTATCCACTTAAGGTGGGAGTCATTGCATATGTCTGCTTGCATGAATATGCATTTATATTTTAAAATCTTGTGCCCAATCCTGCTCTCGGAGAGTTTCTTTTAGTTCTATAAATTGATGATGCAGTCTTTCCATGTATTTATTTTTGCATTTCAAATTGTTATGCCCTGCCAGTCTCTATATGGTCAGGGATGTGATCCTAGCAGTGCATTCAAAACCCCTGTTCTGTGTTGTAGTCAAATTTTGAAATGCCCAATGAGGTCAGCTTAAATCAGCTGTGCTACATTCAGTGTGAAACAGGTGAATATACAGAACTGACATGGTATAAAAAAGATTTCCATTCACAACTGAAATAGGTTTTTTTCCTCCTACCTGAAATGGTGCAAATACCAAATTAAACATTTGGGGCCAGATCCTTGCTGGTGTAAACCACCATCTCTTCATTGATGTCACGAGGCCTATACACATTTACATCAGCTGAGAAATTGGCCCCCCACTGACACATGGTAATCCAGGATAAATTTTCGTTGAAATCCCGGCCTCATTGATGTCAATGAGAAGTTTGCCATTTATTGCATGGAGCAAGGATTTTACCTATTGTATACAACATTTCAATCAGCGATACTCAGACCTCAGTGGTTCAGGAGCCAAATTAGTGATCAACATTACCGAAAAAAACCACAGTAGTGTGAATTCATAGTTTCATTTACTATATATATAATTCTCACAGCAAAATAACTGACCAAGTATCTATCAACTACAATTGGTTAATAACATAGTAAAAGCATCCTGATTGGTTAATAATTAAATCACATTGCTTTAATATCATGTGCTGCAAAGAGCTGCAGGAGACACATTAAAGAGCCACTTTCAGCCTGCAAGCTCAGTCTGAGTATTACTGCTTTAAATAATACACATTTGTTTAGACCAGGGTTGGCAACCTTTCAGAAGTGTTGTGCCGAGTCTTCATTTATTCACTCTAATTTAAGGTTTCGCGTGCCAGTCATACATTTTAACATTCTTAGAAGGTCTCTTTCTATAAGTCTATAATATATAAAACTAAACTATGTTGTATGTAAAGTAAATAAAGTTTTTAAAATGTTTAAGAAGCTTCATTTAAAATTGAATTAAAATGCAGAGCCCCCCGGGCCGGTGGCCAGGGCCCGGGCAGTGTGAGTGCCACTGAAAATCAGCTCGTGTGCTGCCTTTGGCATGCGTGCCATAGGTTGCCTACCCCTGGTTTAGACTGTCCAAATGTGAAGGTCATATCTGCTGATTTCTGCCCACTCTGCTCTCTGTGACTACCCCTGCTCCAGTTTTAGTAAACAGATTTCATTTTCCTCTGTAGTCTGCTTTTCAACATTCCTACCATGATATTGTTTTTAATATATTGAAGTTGGTGGGCTTGATTCTCATTTGCACTAAGGCCACTTGACAACTGACAATGCCCTAGCCATGTAAAGGGGCCATATGTTGGGTGTAAATAATTTACTTCCATTTTAACACCCTGTAGTATGAAATGGCCTTAGCGTAACTGAGAATCAGATCCAGCATGTTAAGTGTCACCAACTGTAGAGAAAGAGGCTACTCATTTTTAAATACTTTTTAAAGCCCCCTGCTTTGGAGTGATGAAAATGTTAGACACATTAAAGCCTTTTGAACACCGTGATTTTTGAAAGTCCGTCTCAGTATCTTTAGGAATCTAGTGAGGGACACCAAGAGCCTCAGTCTCCATCCTCTTATACCAGTCTGAGTTCAGTGCCACCAGCAGAAAACCAGTGTAATGGAATAGTGAAAATGGCACAGAGGCTCAATAAGGAAAAGACCACTAATTGAAAAGCCAGAGTAGAGAAAATAAGAGCTTGAAAGAACAAATAAAGACAGGAGAAAGGTAAATGGGCTAAAAGAAGGTACTTAAATCTCTGGATCTTCTCTAGCAAAGAAAATACATCCTCTAGCAGTACTGAGACAGTACCATAATTTTCATCCTACCAAACAGCAAATGTAGAATGCTAGGCTTTAAAAATGGGATGATGGACTCTAACGCTGAAGATTCAGAAACTTTGAATGTTATGACAATAATTGAAAGAAACCTCACAAATTTCATTTTCTGATTCAAGGCTTATCTGCTATTCTAATATTGCAGTACAAAATACCAGTGCCTACAAGTGGACTAGAAACATTAGTGGCACTGTCATATTACACTGAGAGGAGTGAGGGAAAAGTGAACAGTATTTGCAGCAAATATAGCACAAGATACCCGTGCTGCAAATACACATACAAGTAACTGTATGAACGGGAATTGTGCCATTGAGTTTAACAATACTACTGACCAAAGACAAAGTAAAAGTGTTTACAGGATTGGGGCCTAGTGCATGAAGTGGGCCAAACTAAGGTGAATAGCTCTGGAACCAGCCAAGTAGCATTCTTTTTCAGTTTGCAGGAGTATTGCCCATCCTTTAGTTGCTGTGGGAAACAGATATAGTCCTTCGTGACTGCAGTCTTGAAATGGCGACCAGAAGTGGGTACTATGGGCTGGCACACTGCCAGTGGATAGAGCCAGACAGAAATGTAGAAAGGTTTTTAATATACTCCCGAAGAAAACCATCGGTGGACAAAAGAGGGGTTGTATTTTTACCTTTTCCCTTCATGCTGCCAGGAGTCTTTAAATAGATTCCCGTAGGGCTTGTGTACAATAACTCCCATTAGAGCCCAGGAGCTGGTCGAGCTTTGTGGAAAAGCCTCAGGCAAGTACTAATTTTGATAGAGATGCACTAAACTTGTATTCTTGAATTTTTCTAATTTTGAATGAATTTGGGGCAGTTTAGTAAAGGGTAATCCAGCTCCCACAATGAGGAAAAAAAAAGGGAAGAATACATTTTCACACCTTTTAATACAGAGCAAATGAACAGCATCATTTATGGGTGAAGCTTGTTGCGTAAGATTGATTTTTTTTTAATAGAGAATTGTAGCTCTGCACTGAATACACTTCTTCACAATAACTCAGACAAGTGTCTGTCCTCCTAGTGGAAATATTCACATCCAAACTTTTACTTTGGCTGTAGTTTCTATAATTGGCTCTACTTTAGTCTAACAGCTCAACATAATGTTTGTACAATGCCTTTCGCAATGGGGTCCTGGTCCATGACCAGGGGTCCTAGGTGTGATGATAAAAAAATTAATAAATAGTAATAATAATGTCATGAAAAAATACTGTTGACTGAGTTAAAAGTTGCCCTGAGGCCTAGCACTGCGTGAGGGCATTAGAATATGTGTACGGTATATTTTGGAGCATTACAAAGAGGTAGGAATTTCTCATTCTATGGTCTTTATTAGTCTAGATGCCTGTTAAGTAAGATCTGATTTTATTTATTTATTTTTAGGATCCGAGAGAGCTTCAGTTATTAGCAGCCATCGGAAACACCTTTTCTTCTGTCCTCTCCCTAACATGTTCGGGTCCAAATCCTGTACTCCTTTATACTCTCAGTCCTTATTCAGGAAAAATTCCCATTGGTGTCCATAAGAATTTGACCAAGTGAATAAAAAACTGATTACGAACTGCAGGATTTCGTTCATGATAGCAATTCATGCATTGTAATAAGAGGACTGTCTAGTTCCCACTCAATTTGAGCCCCACTGCTATGACAGTGATGCAAGTATCACTGTCCTGGTATGTTTAACCTTTGCCAAACCAAAGCAGGAGCATTAATTCCAATCCTAAACTCACATTTCTTAAAGGGCAGCATAACCCACACCACCTCTACATCGCCACTCTAAAGTGGTTTATAGCTCAGTTATAACATGCATGCAAATCTTAGTAGCAGAAACCTTAACAATGATTGATGTAAAGAAAAGTTACTAGAATAATATTGATCTTGTGGAATTTCTCATAGCTGTGTTTCCTTTATATCAGCTGGTCTAAGTACTCTGTAGACAAATGGTGTGATAGCAGAAGAAAGACTATGTTGCCTACAATATAAGGGGACTCTAGTCAAATATACCACGCAGTATAAATCCAGTAAATAGGATGAGAGCTGATGGTGTTTAGAAGTGGTAGTGCCAGTGCTACCCGAATTCTATTTGAATTAGATTATGTGAAAAAAAGAAGGAATATATAGACTACCAGCTGCTCAAAGGCTTACTACAACCTTGCTTTTATTGTTCTGCTAAGTTAGAGATGGGGCATCAGAGGGATTCCAAACATACCATTACTGAGAAATTTTAATATGTTCCACACTGACACACATAAAAAGGAAATAACAGCTGATCATAGTCAGAGCAGGCGACAGCACCTCTCAACATGCGTGTACAGAATTGTGGGAAATTAGGACGATCTGGTCATCTGCAGAGAGACATGCGAATGAGCTAATCCGATTGCATCCAAACTTTTATCCAGGAATTAACATGAGTTACAGTGCAATAAGCATCCAGTGGAAAAGTCAGACAACAGTAAACAAAATAACAAAGGGTAGAGAGAAGTTGAATTGGGCACTACTATTCACTCTCAAATGAGCCAAGAACATGAGGACATTCCATGAAATTGAAAGGCAGCAAATTTAAAACTGATGAAAAGGAAACACACTTACAACATACAAACAACATACAGTCAGCCCGTGGAACTCAAGTCCCCAAGGTATCATTGAGGCCAAGAACTAAGATGGGTTCAAGAAAGTATTGGACATTTATACAGATAATGTGGGCATCCAGCATTACAATAATAAAGATTTTTAAAGACTTTTGGAAGGATTACAAACCCTCATGCTTTAGGGCATAAACCAACCTTTAACTGATGGAGTTAGGAAGAAACTTTCCCTGTGGACAGGTTATTACATAGCTGCCCACTATGGATTTTTTGATACCTTCCTTTGAAGTAGATGGCTCTAGCCACTGTCAGAGACAGCATACCCAATAAACTGGGCCAGTGGTCCAATCCAGAATGATCATTCCTCTGTTACTAAAGCCAAGAGTGCCAATTATCTCCTGAAAATGGCCAAAGTGCAAGGTATTAGAGGCACAGGGACTTTCAATTCAATTCAATTTGAAAAATATGTTTTCTTTTTAAATCTGCTATAACGTTTGTAAAAATAAATGGCCTGATGACTTAACAACAGCACTGCACTGCAAGCTTATGTCAGGGACATCCAGGTTGAGGAACAACCTCGAGCTTCTCACTTCCTCATTCTTTTCAGAGCAGATAAGTCAGAGAGGTGATCTGGTCAGATCTCAGGAGATACAATGAATGGAGTTGACTACATGAGCACTTCTTGTTGAATGAGTCATTGAGCGTGCCTCACATCCCTCCCGCCTAACGGACTGGTGTTGCAATCCCACCAATCAAAGTAGAAGGCAAGGATAAACTGGCGATTTCATTGACCCCTATGGCACATCTGAACCAATTTGGGTTAGACTGATTGCTACTGTGCAGATTACCCATGCTTAGACGGCTGAATGGAAAGCTACTACTATAAACAGCAAACGGATATAGTGAATGGTGATATTGCTATGCTATTCAAGCAAGGGTAATTTACATACATGCATCTGTTTAAAAATGCGTGGTGTGTGAAAAAACTGAATTCTAAGAAGCAGCACAGGCAGGCGATGATCTGAATAATGATCTCATAAGAGACTGGCACAGTAGCTGGCTGACATCCATAGTTAATTGGCTTCATAATAATAAAATTCCATTTTCATTATGTAAACTTGAAGCAACAAAATCTATTTAATCCCCTTTATGTTTTATCTGAAAGATACTCAATGAGATATTTATCCTGGAAGCAAGATTTCATTATTCCAGCAAGAGAATGTCAATTTATATGTCATATGGGCCAGATTGTGAATCTCTGATTCAAGCTGGTAAGCAGTTACTCACAAAAGTAGTTTCATTGAAATCCATGGAGCTATTCATGTGCATAGCTGCTCATTAGCATGCGTCAGGGTCTCACAATCTGAGCAAAAGCGAGTATCACTAGCAATGAAAAAAGTAGATCCCACGAAAACAAGTTGTTCTTATAAATAAGGACAAATAACAGAACAGTATCTGTTATACCCACATGTAGTGACCCTAACAGGCATCTGGGCTGCTTCCATTAGGAAATCATTACATGATGCAGCACTGGTATGAAGTGAATTTGTATTTAGTGTTGTTTTAATTTATCACTTCAAATGTGCTCTTTAGTTCCAGTACACGCTGTCCCTTGCATGCACCAATTATGACCAGTTGCATTGAAAGTTACTACAAATCGCCAATACTTGGCAGTCATATGACACTCTTCATCTTTAAAAAGAAGTACAGATATTAATAAATTAACCTTCTCAACACTCCGATGAGGTAGGTACAGTAGGGATGTACTATTATGCCTTTTCTTACAGACCAGGAAATTGAGGTAGAGAGTTTAAATCAGCTTCAGAACTGAGATTAGAATTCTGGCCCTGTGTCCCATGCCCTAACTGCCAGACCACGCCTCTCTCTCTCTCCAAAATGAATATTCACCCTATGTAAAACACTTTTCTCACCCAAGCTTTCTTTCCAGGGCTGCTTCGTCAATTCCAGGTAATTTCATTAATATAATTAAAGTGAAAATGGGATTCCACATTTTCAACTGTCCGTCTCTGTTAGTGTGATTCTTGCTATTTAATCCGCTGATTCCAACCTTCCCAGGATTCTTGCACTCACCTGAATCTCAGCAGCTACATGGGACTTTTTTTCTTTAATCAAGTTCTAATTGGACTTTATCCATTACAATGGACGCCAGTTATACTGTACTGTGATATATTATTCGGTTCACAGCCAGAGTCTTCTTTTGTCCCAAGCACATAGAAAACAGTTCTGTTCATGCCTCTTACAGTGACACTCTTCTTAAAGAGACATTTTACCCTGCAAAACCATGATTTCAGGGTACTGAAAGAGCCTTTATACCTCCTGGCAGGCGTTTTGAGGTCTTGTAGATTGTCACTGAAAGCAGTGCCCTGCCTGAGCATCCTCCAGTTTGAGCTGCCGAACACACATCCACACTGCATTATTTGTTGTGCTGGAGGGGTGAACTGACTACTAAATATACCTCTCAGTGCTACAGCCAAGACAAACACTGTAGATTTCCTCGTCACTTTTAGCCAATCAAATACGTACATTAAATCCATCCTAATCCATAACCAGTGCTATGCAATCCATGGCAAAGCTTCCCAGAAGTTTGGTTAAACAATAATGTGCAAATTAAAAGTGCCCCTGCAAAGCATGACACACAAAGCTAGAAATAAATATTGTCTATTGTTTCAAATTATTCTAAGCACTCCAGCAGATGACTGGCAAGAGAGCAGCATATATAAGTAGTAATAAAAAGTAAACAGTTCAATTTTAAACTTGCAGGCTTGCCTGTGTCCATGGAGCTCTATTGTAATGGGACAAAGACAGTCCTGGAGATACTATAGTTCTTTCTATGAATTCAGGACAGAATCGAGTGCCTCCCTTCCTCCCAAATTTATACAAATGAGAATCAATGCAAAGTTACAAAAAGAAATGTATTTGATCATTTTATCCAGAACCACAGTACACTGCCTGTTTTTCTTCCCAGAGATTTCACATAGGCATCCTCAGACAGACGTGTAATTAAGGAAAGAATAATAAGATGATGTAGGTAGCAGAACAGAAGTCATTTTTTAAATGAATACACTTTATTTTAAACATGCTATTTGGCGAACATGTATTTGTCAAATAAATACATTAAATGCTTAGTTTAAGTACATGTAATACCCAAAATATGAGTAAGCGCTTATTTGGGTGCTTACCTTTGGAAAATATGCCGCTCCTTCCTTCCCTCACACTCTTCTGAGAGCGAAAGAGAGGTCCTGTTACTTCCAAATGCTTTTGTTCTTCTGTCCCTCTGTCACATGGCTTGCCTTTTATATTTGCAACACACAAAAGTTAGGGCTGTTGTTTGAGTGAGAGAGAGGGAGCGAGAGAGGGAGAGAGAATGTCAAATGGAAAAGTGCCATTGCAGTCATATATCAATCAGGCGACCGGCAGCAGCAGCTCACTGGCAAATGGGAATTCCACAGAAATGTGAAGCTCTTGTTATCTGAGAAATCACTAAACACCACCAGCCAAGCTCGCCTCTTCAGGGACTTCTTATTGGAGAGCCAGGAAAGAGAAGTAAATGCACTTTTTTTCATTTAAATTCACGAGATAACTTGTTGTGGCATAAAAGGGAGTGAGGTAAATGTCCTGAATTTACTTCTCTCCTAAATAAATGTACAGTATCTGAGATAATACAATGAGCATGAGGTGTAAGATAATTAGAGATGAGCACATAATTTGCAATAAATAATTTGACAACTTAAGCCTCTGTTTGTGTTTGGAAAATATCCACAAGACAATTGAATTTCCTTGGATTTATTCATTATCCTTTTTTTTTCTACTCTACAGACTGACTCCAGATATTCTAAATTCAAGCTGTGTGTTTTTACTGCAATTGGCCAGATAAGTCACATGCTGTTTTTTTGGCTCTCTGATTGAATGAGCAGGTAAATATTTCCAACATAAATACATGTGTGTACCAATCTAAAATTCAGTTTCTGCAAATAATCTTCCCCGCAATTCTGAAATTTGCCCTCAAATGTTTGCATGAATGACATAAGCATTGCCAAAGTGAATTTATGAAAAATTGCAAACAAATATTTTCATTTTTTTTTATTTTCCATTATTCACCCTCTTCTAAAGCGTGTAACCTTTGGTAAATGATGATTCTTCAATCCATTTTGTTTAGGCATTCTGTCTGAGACATGCAAACATAACTGTTCATTCCCTGAGAGACTGAAGACAGATCCAAACTACTGAAAAAATGACACAAATAACAAATGCAGCATAAATTTGTCTAGTTACACTCATTTCAGTAGTTGTGAAATCATTGCCTTGCCTTCCCCTAAGGTACAATAAATGTTTCATTCCATTGCCACAGAATGTTAGGTTCCCCATTATTAGTCCTATGACATTACAGAAGTACAACAATGCACAAGTAACAACAAAGCTATCTTGCTAAATAAAAATAAATTGATAACCTTGGCTGTGGTTCCGGAGCACACCTAGCCATTCACAAGATGTACCTGATCAGAATCAATGACGATAAGATGGATGAAGTCCTGAGTTGATAGTGTTCAAACACTAAAGAAAAGTTGGGATTTGATGGATGTTGTTATTAGCTAAATGTCTTATGTGGTAGAAGATCAAAGAACAGATGGAAATTATGCCTTAAAAACAGAATAATCTAAAAGGGGGATGATTCATATATGAGTAAGCATCATGGCAACAATAAACATTATTTGACTTAATTTTCCTTGGAGTCAGATTTGGCTGGAGGTTAAACAACAAACCACTTTAGCTTTATACCTCAGAATTTGAATTTCAGCCATCTTTTTGTTTCTTATTTGTTCCTTTCTCTACATCAGCCCATCATTTCTCTCAGATCCCTTCTTGACATTTAACGTGTGAACAGAGTCTGTGACTCCCTCCCAGCTGTCACCAATATAGTTGCACTGATCACCTCAGTATGGGAAGATGGAAAACATACTCTAGAATCTCTATCTAGAGCACCTTCCATTTTATCTGAGTGCTGGTGCTACAGTGATGCTCAGGTACTTCAATTAACCTGACTAGAATAGACAACGTTGTTTTCTAAACCTGCCATTTTTATGTAATGTAGTTCTAATAAACTTGTAAAACTAAGTGAACCCAAAGATTTTTCTTGTTATTGTTGTCAGATCTATAATACAAATACAGGTCTCTTCAGTTTTCCAATGGAAAGAGAGTGGTACAAGTTTCCATGCTCTGGTTCCTTGCACAAAGGAATTGCAATATGGAAGATGAGGAACTATTTAAATATTATAAGAATGAAATCTTTCATGAGACATCAGATGTTATGTCACAATCATTACTAAAAATAACTTCTCCTAGATTCTTTATTGATGCTATCTTGGAATGGAACCTTCACGTACTCTATAGCAGAGCCTATCTACATTGACTGATAATTGTCTATTAAGTGCCATGCACACTTATGGTATTAAGTAAATAATAATAGGGGTGTCAGTATTGCTGAAAATTAAAGAGCACACCTAGCTCATTGGTTTGTTTCTTAGTACAGCTATGAATTCCTAGTAATGCAAAATTCAAAATTTAAATATTGGGACAAATAGTTAAAAGCAACCTCTAATTTTTCACTTCCAATTTAGCATCCATTTGACATCTACTTACCTACTTGACCTTGAAAATCATGTAATTAGGACTCAGTATATAATAATTTGCCATCCCAGAATTGCACTTCTAAGTGATTGCAGGGACAAAATTAGTAGCACAAAATTAGAATCCCTTTTAAAAATATGGTCCATATTTGTTTACAACTCCTAGCTCTTCATGACCATCAATCATTGGGGCTAGTCCTACCACATAAAAAAGGAAATGAGGAGGAAAAATTAAAAAGGAAGCCTCAAGGACTTGGGGACATATTTAGGTATTTAGGCACCTAAAGATGCAGATGGATGGCTAGTAAGATTTTCAAAAGCACCTAAGCTGGTTAAATGCCTAATACCCATTGAAATCAATCTGAAAAAATTGGCAATTTAAGTCCTGATCCTGCAATAAATATTCTGGTGGTGGACCCTGCAGCTGCACAGAGTCCCACTGACTGAAAGGATTCTGTCCACATGGAGTTTCTTGCAGGATCAGGACCTTATTTTCTGTTCCAGTACATTCTTCTGTGGCATATTCTTGTACTTGTAATAAACAATTCATATTAACCTACAGAAAGTCACTATTTCAGAATTGCCTATAGGACAGTAGGGGTGAAATCCTGGTACCCACTGATATCAACAGGGCCAGGACTTCACTTTCTGTGTCACAGATTTATTGTGGCGTGCATTCAGACTTCTACAGACAAATCAATTTGTTTTTAATGTCAAGTAGTTTCCTACGTTGCCATATAAAACCCTTTCCTCTGGCAATTTTCCACTCTCAACTGTAACATCTCTTTTTAGTTATGGAATTATTTCTCAGAACTAATACCAGGTGTGCTCCGATGGCAATCATTTATCTTGAAAGACATTGATGTAAGCGCCAGAGCAGTTCAGTTACTCTGTCATGCTGCCGCATCACGAGTGGCTAAAAAGTCCAGTTCTCGAGCAACTGTCCTTGCCACAAATAGTGCAGGCATAAGGCACAGGGCCAGAGGATGAAATCTGCATGCTACTAGCTTGAGGCCTACTATACTCTCCTCTCTTCGCTTTCCTCTCTTAGGCTCTTTGACTCCCTGGCACAGTGCAGCCCTTTAGCTAGCAAAGCTTCATCTTCTCAGATGTTGGCGTTGAAAGTTTTCAAGTTCCTCTTGAAAATGCCCCTGAACTTGAGTCTAGGTCAACCCAGTGGCCTTGGAACATCTGCAAGTTCTCCATACAGGAGATCCTTTCGAATGCGTCCAATGTCCATCCAATGACAAAGCCAACATAGACATCTGTGTTTGAGAGTAGTGACTAGACTTGGCAATTTTACTTTCTCATGGACTTTGGAGTCAGGAACTTTTATTTCCCACTTGATATTTAGCATACAGCCAAGATAGGAATGTGGAAGGTGTTTAGCCTTCTCTAATGTCTGCTGCAGGTAGTCCAGGTCTTGCCACCATACAGCAGAATGCTCAAAATACACATCGGGAAGACCTGTATCTTGGTTTTCAATGTTATCCCATGCACACACTTGGTCAGTTAGCCGAACTTTAGCTGCCTTTCTCATGTGAGAATTAAGCTAGTCATCTAGAGATAAGGAATCTGATACAGTTGATCAGATAGCAGAACTTGTGCACAAATTCTATCATGGGGTTAGCTATTGAAATCACTGGAGCAGACAACACACCTTGTGCCATAATCATTGTCTTCTTTAGACTGCTGGTTAAATCCAAATTCATCACAAACTAGCACAAAGCTATTGCAAAGTTGCTGAAACTCCTCTTCACTGTGTGCGATGAGCACTGCATTGTCACCAAAAAGCAACTTTGTTATCAGCAGGTGTTTGACTTTGCTTTTTTCTCTGATACAATTTTGAACAGTTTTCCTTCTGATGTTGTATGGAAATGTACACACTCAATGCTGGGTGAAGCAGCAGAGAAAAGAATATACTGAAGAGTGTTGATAAACATGCCTATTTGACACCACTGTGGATTTCAAAGCTGTCAGATTGATCACCATCATATTAGACTGTAACCTTCATGCCATTATAGAAGGATCAAAATCAGATTATGGAGGATGGAGGGGCAAACAATTCTCTCTAGCAATTGATGAATAGTCTACAGCCAAAGGTTTTAGAGCCTAGAGAATGGAAGGAGTCAGATAACTAGTTATCGGTTGAGGAGCCTTTCGCCTCTAAATCACTAATTCAAATCCATCCTAGGTCAATACTGACTCAAAGTTTTTGCCAAGGTGACATATATGGAATCAGTATATAGTTGGTGCTTTATTTCGTTAGAGAACAGCAGATTTCCACAGCAGATCTCCACTGGTGTTAATTGACACACTTATTGGTTGCATCAGTGGAAAGGCCAAAAATTGGATAGATATACAGAGCCATTTTTTAAAATGCAGAAATTTATTCAGTCAAAACAAACATGTGAACTTAATTACTACATCATAATATAAGCCTAGAACAATGAATTGAGTAGAAGCTGTTCTGTGTTTCATTTCGAGTGAGTGCCCTTTTTTGGCAGCTTGTCCAATTTTTATGAGAAATTTTCAATTTTCAAAGAAAAAGAAGAACATCTTTCCTTCTGACACAGAGTACCTCTCAAACTGCAGCCATAAATCAGAGACAGGCTTTAGGAAGAGAACCAGAATGAAGACTCACGCGGCTATAAATGTAGGCATCTTTGAACTTCAATAAAAAAGCACTTTAAAATAAGGCCACATGGTTCTTTTAAAAAAAAACTGCCGTGACTTTAAGAAATTAGTGATTTCTATCCTTCTTGGCTTCCTAAGGGGCCAATCCTGTGAGGAGCTGCGGACGTCCTTAGAGGTGCTAGGGGCCCTCAACCCCCATGACAGTTAACATTAGGTGCTAAGCACTGTGCTGGACCTAGCTCTAAATCCCTCTCTCCGTGCGGTGCACCACAAATCTCATAAGAAAACAACCCGTTTCAAGTGTTCAGTTAAGGACAACTAAATACATACACTTTCAGTATCCCAGAGAGTAGATGCTTAGGTAAAAGCTGCCCTAAAGCTAGTGTAGCTATTCAGTGGAGGATTCACCCAGTGCAGGGGACTCCTCTGGGGGCATGGAGCCACCATAGTAGCTCCTTCACTAGCCCCCATTCCTGACTCTGGTGTAGTGGGCATGTGCAGGGAAAATGGGGCAGAACAGGGGCATCCTTGCAGCTTGGTGATCCCAGGATACTGGAACAGTTCCTTGTGGGTGCTGTTTAATTTAAATGTAGTTTTGAGCAGCTCTATTCCCTGGACTGGACTAGTACAGATCCTGTCCAAAGATCAGAGGGAGTGCAAAAAGCACATGTTATCCTCCGTGCCGTCTCATATTTGCCCATTGTTCCTTGGGCTCAGCTGAGAAATGTATTTAAAAATTTATGTAATACCCCCTTGTCTGAGATTAGATCAGCAGCATTTTCATAGTAAATGACATTTTTCAGAGGTTTATAACTTGATCTTAAAATTTGCACCAGACTAAAGCTTGGAATAAAGTGTAACACATCCAACACAAATAGTTTGATGAATATAAAAAAAAGTTTTTGAAGTTTGAGTGCCACATTTTGCTCTCCTTATTCAATGGGAACTCAAGTGGATCAACAATGTAAATCAGTTTACCTCTATTGAAGCGTAATCCCCACTCGGGATTTGCCAGCTCCTGGAACTCTGGACTGAGTGGGGTCCATACCGTACCGACTACAACAATAATGGCTATCACAGCCGTCTGACATCATTTCCCAGCAGGCTTGTAGTCATGGGGGGGCAGAATGGACTAGGGATAGGATTTGGGACCAATCTTATTTAACATTTTTATTAATGACCTTGGCACAAAAAGTTGGAGTGTGCTAATAAAATCTGCAGATGACACAAAGATGGGAGGTATTGCCAATATGGTGGAGGACTGGAATATCATACAAGATATCTGGATGACCTTGAAAACTGTAGTAATAGAAATGGGATGAAATTTAATTGTGCAAAGGGCAAGGTCATGCCTTTAGGGACTAACAACAAGAATTTTTGCTATAAGCTGGGGACATATCAGTTGGAAGCAACAAAGGAGTAAGAAAGACCTGGGTGTATTGGTCGATCACAAGATAACTATGAGCTGCTGATGTGATGCGACTGTGAAAAAAGGCTAATGCAATCCTAGATGCATCAGGCGAGGTATTTCCAGTAGAGACAGGGAAGTGTTAGTACCATTATACAAAGCACTGGTGAGACCTCAGCTGGAATACTGTGTGCAATTCTGGTCTCCCATGTTTAAGAAAGATGAATTCAAACTGGAACAGGTGCAAAGAAGGATGATCAGAGGAATGAAGAACCTACCTTACAAGAGGAGACTTAAGAAGCTTGGCTTGTTTAGCCTAACAAAACAAAGGCTGAGGGGAGATATGATCCCTCTCTATAAATACATCAGAGGGATAAATACCAGGGAGGGAGAGGAGTTATTTAAGTTAAGCGCCAATGTTGGCACAAGAACAAATGAATATAAACTGGCCATCAACAAGTTTAGGCTTGAAATTAGATGAAGGTTTCTAACCATCAGAGGAGTGAAGTGAAACAATCTTCATAGGGGAGTAGTGGGGGCAAAAACTTAATTGGATCCAAGAGTGAGTTTGATAAGTTTATCAGGGGGTGGTATGATGAGACTGCCTATAATGTCATGAGGCCCATCTGTAGCTGCTAGTAGCAATATCTCCAACAGATAGTGATGGGACTTTACATGGGGAGGGCTCTCTACAGCAAATTCTTTTCCAGGTGTCTGGCTGGTGGGTCTCACCATATTTGGGGTAGGGAAGGAATTTTCCCCCAGGTCAGAGATCCAGGTATTTTTTGCCTTCTTCTGCAGCATGGGACATGGGTCACTTGCTGGTTTAAATTAGTGTAAATAGTGGATTTTTTGTAACTTGAAGTCCTTAAACATGGTTTGAGGAGTTCAGTAACTCAGCCAGAGATCAGGGGCCTATTACAGGAGTGGGTGGATGAGGTTCTGTGGCCTGGAATGTGCAGGAGGTCGGACTAGATGATCCCGATGGTCCCTTCTGGCTTTAAAGTCTATGAGTCTATGAAACCCCCGCTGAGGCCAATGTGGAGGTTTCTGCCTGGTGTGATACGGACAAGCAGTTTGCTGGACCAGTGATGAGCCAGGGCTCCTCAGCCCCTCAGGGACAGGGAACAGCCTGACTCAGAGACAAAGCCACTAATATTCGTTTCAGCTTTGAGTTTGGGAGCTGAGGGGGAAGCAGAACTGCTCAGGGAGTCTCTGAGTAACTCCCCTCCTCACAAAGGGTGACTTTGAACTAGGGTAACCAGACAGCAAATGTGAAAAATCGGGACGGGGGTGGGGAGTAATAGGAGCCTATATAAGAAAAGGACTCAAAAATCGGGACTGTCCCTATAAAATCGGGATATCTGGTCACCCTACTTTGAACAGCCGTGGGATCTAGTGTATGGGTCAGGCAGTTCCAGCCCTGTGGAGACCAGCATCCACAGTGGCAGAAAACCAGCCTGGCACCAGCTACTGAGAGCCAGTTGAGACCTCCACAGGACTCCAGACCAGGGAGATAGGAGAGGACCCTGCCCCTCCCAGGGTGAAGACTCTGTAAGAGGACCTTTTTTGGTTTAAGCCGGCCAACATTCACAGCGCTGCAGCATTTGTCTCCGGAATCATCCTCAGTGTAGCACAGACCTGGGAAGGTAGCAAGGAGGGAGCTGGGGATTGGGGAGAGGTGGGAGTGGTGGGAGAAGAGGAATTGGTTGATTTGTTGATGTTTTAGTATTTATTAGTTAATCCTAAACCTTTCCCAGATCCTATTTTCCTGCTCCCACTAAAGCCCCCGATTTATTATGATGTTATTTTGGGTGTGTCATTTCTTTGCTAGGGTTTGTGTTGATGTACTTTATTGTTTCTTGGGTACTGGGTTTTATACTCCTTGCCAGCAGTGGTAGCATTGTTCATGCACCTTTGTGTCCCAGGCACAGTGAGGAGTCACCTTGAGAGGAGGCATCAGGCCTCACAAAAAAGAACCCAGGACCCAATGGCTGTGAGGAGAGGGGAGAAGCCACTCCAAAGAGCAAGGACCAGACAGGAGTTTTGAGCCATATTTTGTGGGCGGGGCTACAGAAGTCAGTGGAGCTTGGCCAAATACACCAGCTGAGAATCTGACCCTTTGTTTCTACACAGATCCAATGAATGATGGTATTTTCAATATAAATTTGCCTAATAAATCAGAATGAAAGGAAAGGAGTAGTTATACTCTTTGGGTAAGTAAGACACAGATTTACCATGTAAGATGGGGTTTATCACAGCAGATTTGAGAGGAAATCATAGCAAGATCTAGGTTTCTTTAAAAAGTTCAGAAGACATGGCCATCCTAATAATAGATATGGAAGCTCATTCAAATGTTTTATACAGTTAATTGAAAATGGAATTTTGTTCCATGGTAACATTCTGACATTTTGGGGAAAAAAATACTTTCCAAATCAGAGCAAAAAGCCAAAGTTTCAAAATTTCCTGTGAGGTTAATATTCTGAAAAGTTTATCTTCAGGACTATGAAAAATGCTTTGTTTCAATAATGTTGAAACATTATAATATAAAACATTAATAGGATATTTTAATATAATTTAAAAGTCAAAATGTAATTAATTAAAATGACAAAAAGCTAAAGCTAACATTTTACCTAATCGAAACAAATTATTTCAGCATTACCAAAGCAAAATAAGAAATTCCAAATCATTGCAACTCTTTCCTATAAAAAATTTCTTTGAAATTGACACATTCCTGCAAAACATTTCGATTTCAATAAAACTGCATTTTGTGAAGGAAAACTGTTCATACAAAAAGTATTAACCAGCTCTAATGTTTTGTGATAACAAAACTACAAGTCAGATCTTCAGCTGGTGGAAATCAGCACAGTTCCATTGACTTCAATGGGCCAGTTTACAGCGGCTGAGAATCTGGCTCTATATTTACAGGCTTATCCAATTCAAATTTCCATTTCAATTGTTTACATCTTAAAGAAAAGCTGTCCTATTTTCATTAACCATAGCAGCCTCAAACTCCTTACCATGCATGAGCATTAACACATCTCTAAAAACAACTGCATTAATTAAAATTGCCAATTCTGATTTCCAGCAAAGGCAGCCACCTTGCTAAAATATATATGTCATTTGTAATGCCAGCATTATGAAAGCCCAATGTAAGAGACTATCAATCTGTTGAAGCATAATTCCTTGCACAAGAAGATACACACTGATCAAGAAGGTTGTTGATAAACTGAAGAGGGTTCAGAGCAGAACCACGAGAATAATTACAGGATTAGAAAACATACTGTGTAGCGAGAGATTGCAGGAGCTCAATTGGTTTATCTTACTAAAGAGAAAGTTAAGGGCTAACTTGGTTACAGTCTATACGTACCTACACAGGGAACCAATATTTAATAATGGGCTCTTCAATCTAGCAGAGAAATGGTTGGAAATTGGAATTAGACCAATTCAGACTGGAAATAAGGTGTAAATTGTTAATGGTGAGAGTAATTAACCATTGGAACAACTTACCAAGGTTCGTGGTGGATTCTCCATCAATGACAAGTTTTAAATCAATATTGGCTGTTTTTTAAAAAGATGTTCTCTAGGAATTATTTTGGGAAGTTTTATGGCTTGTGTTATATAGGAGGTCAGACTAGTCCCTTTTGGCCGTCAAAGTTATGAATCTCTGAATCAAAAAGTATTCCATCAACAAGGGCTGGTGGGAAATAGTGCCACCAGCTTTGATGTTGTGAAGATCATTTGAAGTTTTCTTTATGTAGATATTTTCTAAAAGAAAAGAGAGCCGATCAGAGTATCACAGGAGTGGAATCAGATAATATTTTCATAGGGAGCATTAAAAAAATCTCAGTTATGAAGGGAATTTAATAAGGAGAAATTATTTCTTCCATAACAACTATTGCTCCCCGGATCTTGGCAGTGCCTTCATTTCTAAAGCTCAAAAGACAAGGACTTGTTGAGGTTGACAAGCCAGGATGACAGTTAAAATGGTAGGAAAAGAAAGATTCCAAACTCTGATAAACAGCTATAAAGGTCCACCTGAGACTAGAAATCAAAGAGTGCGAAATAAATCAAATAAAGCTAGCAATTTGCTCATGTACAAAAGACACAGGTCTCCATACACAACCAACACAATCTCTTCAAACACAAGAGAACAGGCAGGAGAAACATCAGAAACAACAGAAAGCAAGCTGCAGAGCTCATTAATATGCACAGCTCATAACAGTCTCTCTCTCTAACTCCTCAGTTACAGTTGCCACTCAATTAGTAATAAGTTCTAAAAGATAAAACCTGTTTTCCTTAAACAATGTCAAGACTGGCAGGGGCCAGGGTAGACAGGAAGCAGTGGCTGGTGCTGGGAAGCCAAATGTTATGAGCTCAGCACCCTCTATTTTTTTGGGGACTTGCTTAGGCTGCAGTGGAGAGGTGGTTTTTTTGTTGTTGTTTTTTTTTTTTTTTAAATGGAGATATCCTATCTCCTAGGCCTGGAAGGGACCTTGAAGATCATCAAGTCCAGCCCCCTGCCCTCACTAGCAGGACCAAGTACTAATTTTGCCCCAGATCCCTAAATGGCCCCCTCAAGGATTGAACTCACAACCCTGGGTTTAGCAGGCCAATGCTCAAACCACTGAGCTATCCCACCCCCTTTTAGGGATGGTTGTGAGAAGGATAGCCATTGCACAGCTTCTGAGCAACCCTGCTATAGCAGCTTTTTAACTTGGTGTGCAGGCATTGTTGACCTCAGCTCACCTTTGCTTCAGTCGGACGCACTGCTGCTGCCAGGATCCTCTACAGTGGATGTGGGGAGTGCAAATAGGATTTGCCCCTACACTATAAATCCTCCTCTCAGGGAAATCTGACCTCAGACCTCCTAACTCCCTGCAGGTCTCTGCACAAGCAAGACAAGCCGCCAGTCTAGAACATGGATCTTCTTGTAGGTTTAGAGCACTTTTCTCACTTCCTCCCCAAATTTGAATCACTAGGAGTTTTCAACTTCTCTTCACAATGGAAGGAACAGCTGTTATACTAGGATTTAGTTGGTGGCAACTCATAACATTCAGGTTCCACTGCAACACCTGATGTCCTGCATGCTCTTCCAAACTTCGCGCTGTTCCTGCTGTAACTTGCCTTGGTGTGTAGTGCATGAGAGAGGAGGGTCCTTCAATGCTGCCCAGCAGTACCTGTTTGGTTCAGATTGGTGCAGGCACCATGCCGTTCTTTATGAGGTGGGGTTTTGCAGTAAAAAACCTCAGAGGTAATCTTAGTAACTGCAGAGATAGTAGTAGCCTGTATTTTCTGGGCTTCTCTTCATTTCTGTTCCTTGCTTTTATATCTGGGCTTATGAAATGAAGTCCTGTCTTCAATAACAGGCCTATGCTTGGTTCCAGATCTGCTGTAGTAGTAATAGTAGTATGAGACATGGCAACAGCTTGTGAATCTAATTTATTATCTCTCCAGAGTTATCTGCTCTCCTCTGCTTCGTACAAGGAAAAAAAAGTCTCCTCAGGACTGATCCAGCCATCATGCTGAAAAATCTGGCCAGGGCCTCACAATGTTAGACCTGTACAAGTTGATAAAAATCTGGCACTGTTAACCAGGTGTGTCAGCCAACTGCTTTCTCCCCCATGATTGAACGTACCAGTGAAAACCGGCTTCAACTGCTCTCCCCCAGGCCGTTCATCAGGACTGTTATCACCAACAAATAGTGAATGTGATTCTGACATCCAGATCCACTAACTGAAAAGAATGCATTTTTAAAAATTAATCAGAAAGGCTCCCACTTGTGATGTGATTTGTATGGCCTGTTCAGGTGATTACTCTTCCTGCCATCCAGGAAAGGGTGAATAAATGGAATGACTTCGTGTTTTAACATTTCCAATTAAATTACTTCAGTGGAGGTCCAAACACCCCATTGACCACAAGGCTGAGCATTCAGCAGCTCCCAGTCACTTCAGTGAAAGCTAGTAAGTCTCTCAGTGCTTCTGAAAATTAGGTCACTTATTTAGTTATCTAAATATGGACTTAGGAGACTAATTTTGGGCATCTATTTTTGAAAAACTTGGTCTGTATGTTCGACCACATCATTATTTTTTATCCATTCAAGATGCCCCCTAGATCAAATAAAAAGAGAGGCTAACTTCTCCTTCCCTCTCTTACTGCGTGTTTGCACACAGAACAATACAATAGACACGTCTAAATTAGATTAAAGCACAGTGTCCGTAACCATTAATGGGGATTACTCAACCATGCCAAGTCAACTGCTTTTTCCAGTAGACTATTGCTTTTTTCAGTTCTTTTTACTGGGAAGCCCAACCTACCTACTATTGTTTATTTTTTCTGGTGCTGGGCTCCAGAGTTGATGCAGGAGATTTCATCTGAAATCAGAGACATTTTTGCATGTTAGGAAATTGTCCAGGCCCTAAAAGTGCTTAAATGTCATCTTCTGTTTCTCTGACTTTTCTTGTAAATTACATTATCCAAATCCAGATTGACTCAGAAGACAAAATTCCAAGCTAATATATTTCATTTGTCCACTTTTCTCAGATTTCCCATTTCATTCTGTTCAAGTTTGAAATTTGTTGTGAAAATGCCTTTGGGCAACCTCAGAATCGTTCATTTTGTTCCTGGAGGTCTGAGAACTAACTGTTTTGCAGAGGGGCAAAAACAGAATTTTATTTATTGAATCCCTAATTCTCAAGCATTCAATGTCAAATTGTCATTACCAGCCCAGCTTGACATTTTCTTCTGACATTTGAAGATTAAGTAAGTGATATTTAAATTACACAGCACCAAGAGACACTAGTCACCAGCCAATCTGCCCCTTCTTAGGACTTGTCACCATAAGCAAAATTATAGCAACAGTGTTGGAAATATGGCATGGTATATACACATGTACAAGAGACTACAATTATTAGGTAATCTGTATTAAGCAAGAGACTCAAAATATTCTCAGTCAATATAAGACTACTTCAAGTGAGCAACTGATTTAATGGGGCCCAAGTGTAGTTGCTTAATTGTTATTATTATTTATTTGTATTAGGTTTCTATGTGTATGTGATGGATAAAATAGACATTTAACCATTATTCACTATTCATGATTTTGTTTACTCTCACATTTTAACAGGGATTCAATTCAATACAGATGCCATTTATTTGTTTAAAAAATTAAAAGGCAACAATTAGATCCACCCTCTTGAGGAATCTGACCCATAATACTCAGCTGCAGTCTTACTGGGGGGGAAAAAAATCAACCCAAAGACATTTCACTTTACAACTGTTTCTGAGATTCACTCAAGTTTCGCTTGCAAAAGCAACAGATTACTATTTACTTCTATTTATTCGTTTACATTTTTATCCTGCTGCCTGTGGCTATGAATGCATTGCAGCAAACTGATTTGACTATACATTACCTGCATGAAAACATCTTTGCAGCTTTCTTTTAACTCAAAATTCCTATAATACATGACAAGTAAGAGCAAATATATGTCACACTTTAATTTTTTTTTTAAAGCACAGATTGTTTTTATTATAACCTAGATTTAACATCAAGTCTGAGCCAAACCTTGGGGGCTTATAATAAGACAACTACAGAGAGACCAGGGTGATCTGATATAGCTTAAACTATTTAGTAGCTTGCTGAAAATACAAATAGAAAGCAATGATAGCAGTATTGTCAAACTGTAAACTGTCTGGTGGAATGTGAGAATTATATAAAAAAACCCCCATGATCCATATTGAAATTCAATATATTTATTGAATTTGTCAGCAAAGGGCCAGGGACTGTTGATTAAATCAAGAAGAGGCATGTAAACACAGACTATTGAAAACGGCATTCCATGCAGTGCCCTTTGGACAGGACAAGAAGTTGCAGGCTAAAAATAAAAATGAAACAATATCTCCAAAACTTATGATATGAATCCACAATATTCTGAATATGCAAAATGTTAAGGGAAACAAACATCAAAAAGTCAGCTAATCTATAATGATAAACAAAGGTTTGGTTTGTTATACTTTGAGATGGGTTAAAGGCAAAAGGTACCAATCTACAGTCAGAAGAGCCTCCACAGGTAATATTGTGTTATGGCAATGCCCTTACGAAACCTGTGGTGCCTGCAAATTGCAGCTTATTGTCCTAATTCCCAATCAGAAACTCTCATAGTATGTAATATTATACATGACTGGATAAACGTAAGTGCTGGGGCACGTATAAAATATCCAACCTGGCAGGCTACCCACTAGTATTATTAAAGACAAGTAACAGGGGCCCTTAGTCAGGAAAGCATCCCTCCTCAAGAAACGATTTAAACATGTGTTTAAGTGAAGCATATGCTTAAGTGCTTTAATGAACTGGGGCCAGATTAACAACACCCAGCTCCTATTCGCCCAATCACGTACACGCTTCCTTCCTACAATAACCAGGAAAGGCGAGGAGTAGAAAATGCACTTAATTGTGTAGTTGACTTTGTCTCTTTAATGGGTCCATTCTTAACCATTCCCATCCTAAGTAGAACAACCAACATGTGGCTTGTACTGTGGCGAGATTATGAATGATAGACTGACAGCTGTTTACATCTGGCATATGGGTGTTTGGTTTTGGGTTTGCTAGCCAGCCAACCAGCACCAGATGGCTTTTTTAGAGGGAACTCCCAGAGCTGGGATGCAGGAACAAAATGGGATGAGAGAGACAGGTTCATTACTATTCCTTACTATTATTACTTCTCTATTAAGTCTCGTGTTGTAAAATGCAAGACAAATGAGACAGAAATAGCATATCGGACATTTCTAAGAAAGCGAGTGGTGCAATACTAAATGCGCTAAGTAAGATGATGGTAACCATGTAAGAAAAAGAACAGCAGTACTGTTACAATCTATATGTGATCATACCTGATGGGAAATCAGGGTATTGGCTGTAGCAGTACTGTTACAATCTATATGTGATCATACCTGATGGGAAATCAGGGTATTGGCTGTAGCACTACCAAAGGTTAGCTCTTTATTCACCTTAGCCACCTTAACTGCGCAAGTGTCTAGTAAGGTGCGCGTTGCACCATGTTTTAAGTAAAGATAGGCAAGGTGCCTGACAACCACATAGGAGTGTTATGCATTTTCTGTATACATTGAAGAGTCACCAGCATGGTAATTCCACAGAGCTTTACTGCAGCACTCAGAAAATTTAGATGTAGCCAAGGGAAAAATCAGGTGTAGGCAGATTATGAAATACTCCATTGCATTCTCCCTCCCTTGGCATGAATTAGGAATGTATACTGTTCTGCTTTATACCCCTTATGGTCTATTTTAAAATATATTTTGGTCTTTCATAAGATACATGCAACTGCCTATATCATCTTCTCTCACCTATCGGATTGTCAGAAACCCTGGCACAACAGGATAGGTAGTAAAGCTGTGGAGATGAGGAACACATTCTATAAGTACCAAGGACAAGACACAGGAAAGCAACCCATTAGTCTACAGATGAACTAGACATCCCAGGAGCCAGGCATATTAGAATCGAGGTGTACAATGTACAGGAGCAGCTTCTGTGCATTGGCAGAAGAGTTTCATAAAATTGGGAAAATATTATTTCTATCATTTTGACAGATATTGACGTTTATTTTTAAACGTTTTTCTCTATTTTTATCCATTTCAATTTTCACAGTTGTGCAGAATTGTGGGAGGTTGGTCAGACAATAATTATTTAATGACAGCACCGATTGAGATTTAAAAAATTAAAGCTTTATAATCATTAAAGCACCCATTGTCAACACCACATGTCAAAATATATACAATAAATATCCTTGAATCAAACGCTAACAAAAATCCAGTCCTTCCAAGCCTATTCATAAGCAACAAGTGATGTGACAGGCAGCACTGTTGGAAAAAGCTCTTTACTCGGCATGCTGAGTGGCCGATATGTGCTCAGGTAATAGAGTTTGAGAGCAGGCAGTCAGGCCTCTGCACACCTGAGCCCTCTGGTTCCACACCACAGTAGATCCCTCCTGACACCTGGCTCTCTTTCTCCAGTTCCATTCATCATAGAATCATAGAACTGGAAGGGACCTCGAGAGGTCATCTAATCCAGTCCCCTGCACTCGTGGCTAGTATTAGCTAGGCCATCCCTGACAGCTGTTTGTCTAACCTGCTCTTTAAAAACCCCAATGATAGAGATTCCAGAACCTCCCTAGGCAATTTACTCCAGTGCTTAACCACCTTGACAGTTAGGAAGGTTTTCCTAATGTCCAGCCTAAACCACCCTCGCTGCAGTGTAAGCCCATTGTTTCTTGTCCTAACCTCAGAAATTAAGGAGAACAATTTTTCACCCTCTTCCTTGTAACTACCTTTTAAGTACTTGAAAACTGTTATCATGTCCCCTCTCAGTCTTCTCTTTTCCAGACTAAATAAACCCAATTTTTTCAGTCTTCCCTCATAGGTCATGTTTTCTAGACCTTTAATCATTTTTGTTGCTCTTCTCTGGACTTTCTCCAATTTGCCTACATCTTTCCTGAAATGTGGCACCCAGAACTGAACACAATACTCCAGTTGAGGCCTAATCAGCGTGGAGTAGAGCGGAAGAATTACTTCTTGTATCTTGCTTACAACACTCCTGCTAATATATCCTAGAATGCTGTTCGCTTTTTTGCAACAGTGTTACACTGTTGACTCATATTTAGCTTGTGATCCACTATGATCCCCAGATCCCTTTCTGCAGTACTCCTTCCTAGGCAGTCATTTCCCATTTTGTACTTGTGCAACTGAGTGTTCCTTCCTAAGTGAAGTACTTTGCATTTGTCCTTATTGAATTTCATACTATTTCCTTCTGACCATTTCTCCACTTTGTCCAGATGCTATAGGAAAGATGAGTGCAGCTCCTCCCTGGGCAGATACAAATGCTGGACAAAAGGAAAACAAATCACAAGTCAGCAGTGGGTGGAGGTGACTCAGTGAACCAGGGCAGATTGGTTAGTTTTGTATAATGGCTGATACAGTGTTTAATCATCTTACCCTTGGGTCTCATTAATTAACAGATGCATTCCTTGTTTACAGCAACAATTAACTAAATGGGATTTTAAATAACAGATTCAAGCATAACATCCTCTGTCTGTGTGTCAGCAATCACCTCTCAGTCACTGGATTATAAAGGAATACACTTTGTCTTAGGGGAGCTTCTGGAAGTAAAGGGGCATACAAACAGAAACTCCACAATAGTCAGTAATCAATAACACCCAGCAGCAGCCTCTTCCAAGAGTTTTTCAGAGTAACTCTAGGGGTGTTTGCAAAGCCATTGCGTGTATTCTGTGATATATGGACTCTGTCCACACCCCAGAGCCTGATCATTGGAAATATCTCCCCCATCAGGCTTACAGCACAGATCTGCTATGCTGCAAGGGAGGCCCAGGTGCACTAGTTGCAGCTTAATTGTGCCAAGACACTTAACGCACTGAAGCTTTCTTTGGTTGCTCTTAAATAAATGAGAAAAAGTGCTGCCCTTTCAAGTAAGTTCTAGATTGCCTGGTGCAAATCAGGGGTTCATTTGCACTTCTCACTGCGGCAGGCATAGCGAGCGTAATAACGTTCAGTTGATGGAAACACGTTATTTTTACTTCCAGTGCCATGAGGATTTCAACATGGCAAAGGTTACCCTCTCTCCTAGGTGGGTGGAGAGGAGAGACCTTTGTCCACTACCATGATGGCATCTCCTAACCAAGTTAGTAGGAAGCTGTGCTCGAAAAGGTTCCTCCTTTCAGCTGAAGGACATTTTTTTGGCACCACTGCTGGGCAGTAAGCCTTCAGGAGACTTTCCCTGGAGGAGGCGGAGGATGAGTGTAAAGAAGGAAAAATGCAGCATGTCAAATGAAGCTGCAAGGCCAAAGACCCGACACCCGGTTCTATGCATGTGCACGCACACGCACACACACACGCTGCTTAGTTCCTAAATTTTGGTTCCCGAAAGACGATAGCTAGCTACTCAGTTGCACAGAGTTATGGAAGCCATATAATCAATGAGGTTTGCCCTGACACAAAAAATACCAATACAGTAATGTATTTGGAATACTGTACTTCACACCCTTTGTGTATATACCCTTCATACCATGACAGCGCATCTTGGCCTGTTGCTGAAAAACTCAGCCACGCATGAGCTTTGCTACGAGGCCTAGTGTCAAACTGAGCAGCTGTGGATAAACAGTGTAATGTTCTGTAGAAAAGGCGTGTGATTTAATCTTATAGGGATGAATGGGCACCTTGCAAAAAAAAATTAGTTACGCTCCTCCCAGAGCAGAACAAGGACCAGATTGTGAATCTAGTCCCTGCTTCCAGCCCTGGCTCCAGGGGGAAGAACCTGGCCCAGCCCTTTTCCTGACACTGCATTCTCCCCCGCTCCTGCTGGCCAAGCAGTGCTGGCTGGTGCAGATGGGAACACAACCAAAATTCCACCCATTCCCCACACCTGCCTTCCCACCTGGAAGCAGGCGCATGGGGCGGCCAATGGAAAGGGCGGCACGTCCAGGTCTTCGGCAGCAATTCGGCAGCGGGTCCCTCACTCCCTCTTGTAGGGAAGGACTCACGGCTGAATTGCCGCCGAAGAATGAAGCGGTGTGGTAGAGCTGCCGCCAAAGTGCCGCCGATCGCGGCTTTATCTTTTATTTATTTTTTATTTTTTGGCTTCGCCACTTGGGGTGGCAAAAAAGCTGGAGCCGGCCCTGCCACCTGCACAGGAAGGAAGGGAGCTTGCCAGCAGTGACTGCTCTCCCTGCCAACTCCAGGCACAGGGGGTCTCTGAACTCCCCTGCACTGGTGCCTTAGGTGGCTCATGACCTGTTAAAAAAAAAAAAGCCTATTCTAACTGTGGAAGAATGGCAAATAGCAACAATCCTCACTGTCCCCGTGATTTAGCATTGTGGTCAGTGAAATACCAACTCTCAGCAATTCCCTCGCACGTAAGGGATCGGAAAACAAGTCAATTGCCTAATTTTTGTCAACAGATCTCAGTTTTCTAAGTGGATTAGCCAAGAACAATGCAGTTTTCATAGAAGGGTCCACAGGCCTGTCCGTAAGAAAAACCCAGTGTTGGCAAGTTGAGATATGTGAACGATTAATGTCCTGGAGCTGCACCAAACATTGGGCCTGATTCACCACGGTGTTGCTTTCAGTAGAGTTTCACTGGCTGAAAGTTGGAGTAATGCAGTGGTGAATAAGGTCTATAATCTGTACTGAAAGCATCAGACACATCTCAACATTATATAAGGAATACAGCAACGTAGTAATAATAATCAGTATTTGGGGGGCACATTCCCTTTTGGGAGATGACATTTTTGCATCCACACAGTCTGATTGTAGTAGATTGATTGAAATGTATGGAGAATGTGGTGCTCCAGTTACTCTTAGGAATGAGCCTCTATCCCAGAGGAAGCAAAAAAAGAAAAAGTAATCTGAATTTGCATCTGTATTAATGTTTGCATAGGCATGCCTGCCTCTAACCTGTCTGTATGCCAATACTAGACCTGCCAAGTTCAAAGCAAATCTGTAAGCTTGAAGGACTCATTTTCACTTTCCCCTGTGGAGAATGGGAAAAGGGGGCGGACAGAGACGGCCAAATTCTCTGTCGGCCCAATGTGTTCTTCCCCCACCTTTGTGCCTAATCTCCATGGGGGCAAGTGGGCTGACTAGTGCGATGTGCTGCACTCGCTTGCAAGCTTACAGCTATTTTGAACGTGACTAGGTCTATGGTAGATAATAGAATTACGCCAGCAGAGAATTTGGTCCAGAAAGTGCACAGGTTTATAAATCACAATCAAAAGAGCTGTGTTTAGATATACAAACCACTTGGAGATAGGTTACATGCTCTCAAACTCTGTAAGTAGATCTGTGGGGAATCACTTCTTAGTTAAGAACACATTTTACTTAATGAGCCACTGGTAAAAGATTTGTATCTGCTTGGACTCCAATAAAAAATGTCGTATCTTGGCTCTTGAGTGCTTTCACCAGATAAGCAGCAAGTTACCGGACCAGAAACATTTCTGAACAGCAGATACACCACCATCCAGCTGGTACATTTTCAGGCAAGGCACACTTGCTGCTCTTCTACTGATGCTTTCAGAAAGGAGAAAAGATTCCGGTTTCTAACAAAAAGCTGTGGGCAGTGAGCCAGCTTTCAAGTCTCCACACAGAGAATGGTTAAAGGCTGCCTCTCTGAGAGAGACTAGACCAAGAACTATGGGCCAGGACCAGACAATGAGAAATTTAACCCTTTGGGGTGCCGACAGACACCCACAGAGAAGATGAGCATGCCCCAGGCGAATACTAAAATTCACTAAAGACGCAGTTTCTCTCTTTAATGAGCTGACAATGCTGGACTTTTTTCAATTCTGCCCGGCAAATGCCCTCATGCAGTGAGTTCAAGACAGATTGGGGTGTGATAGAAGATAGCCATGAATGTGCAGTACAATGCCATTGCAAACAATGCTATTTGAATATAGATAGACATTATAATAGTACCACTCTATATGGCTCTTGTGCAACAGCACAGGCAATACCATACACAGTTCTGGTCCCTACAGTTTAATAAGGATATAGAAAATGTTGAGAAATTATGAAGAAGGGTTGCTCAAAATGATACGGTGATTAGAATGTAAGACAAACAATAAGAGCCTGAGGGAAACGTTTATAACCTAGGGAAGGTAAGGTGCAATGGGGATTTGACCTGAATCTATACATACCTTCAGGAAACATACACGCAGAAAAGGAATACTTCCGTCTCTGAAAGTGGCACAACAAAGAACAATGGTTAAGAAAGGAAACATAGATGAGAAGCTATGAAAATGTTTTTCACTGAACGTTCAAGCTTGGGAGTGTTAAGGGAAGTGACCACAGCATTATTGCCACAGACATTAAAAATCAGGTTAGACTTGGCCCTTGTCTCATCCTATGCCTTTTCAGCTTTGACATGCCTGCCCCAACCTCTCACCTTCATCATTTTCACCCCCCTCAGAATTTCATAACTTCTGTCATGCTGGAACAGGCTTGCCCCTAGAACAATCTTCCCATTAATGGGTGAAAAGCACCCTCCTTCATTGCATTTAGAACGCTCCCTCAGAAGAGTGAGTTTTCAGGAGCTTCTTATCTCCAATGAACACTTGTCCCTCTGTGATTGTCTATCGAGCACTTTCCTATAGCTATGAACTGACAATGGTATGCCTCAACAAAAATAACAAATGTTATCTGGCAATAACAGTAATTTGGGGTTAAATAAATACAGGCATTAATGGACTGAGAAGGGAAATGATCATTCTTCTTTATTAATGCTAAACAAATAATTTATGACAGAAGCCTATGCAGAGAGCCTGGCACCATAGGTGTCCATACTCTACTTTCTCTTAAGAAAAACAGAGAATTCAGTTTTAAGTACTGCCAATGCAGCAAATTTCAGAAGCATCAAATTCACATTACATTACAGTCATTTAATCACTTTTTTAAAAAACTAATTGATAGAATAAAATTTTAAATTACCATAGAAATGGACACAACCCATAGTCAATATTTATTCTGTGACCTAATATTAGTTTATCAGTTGTGTCATTGCATAGGACTAGGGCATTATGTCAGGACTGTATATTTTTAGCAAATAGCCCTGAGAAAAAATGTTTCTGTTGCACTTTGTATTATGCACTATGGTAAGTACAGCAATGGTCCAATTCATACAGAAAAACTGTATCTGTGGGTAAGTCCCAGAACACAGGTAAGAATTTGGCATTTTTGGAAATCAAATTATAGGTATAAAATGAGTTTGCATAGATCCAGATGAGTGTTAAGGAGTGGGAATGCCTTTGAGAGTAATGTGGTGTTTTTTTATTATTATTATTATTATTATAACATATGTTTGTCTTTTAAAATAGCAGTTTTATCGATATAGCACATGAAAATACAGTAAGGTGGGTGAGTGCAAGTAGAGATGGATTAGGAAGCTGAGGGAACCAGGATAACATCCAGTAAATTACACCCTCTCAAATTCAGAAATGAGTTTCAAGTGAACCAGGCTAATTCCACCAATAGTGAATGGAAGGATATTGCATAAACATTTTAGAAGAGTCAAGTCCCTGTGACATTTTTCGACAGAGTATAGCATTCTCCTGCAGTTTGACTGATCATCATGGAAATTATTCCAATATCAAAGCATTACACTTTATCCCGTACTGATCCAGCCCTAATTAGAAAAATTCAGCACTCAGATTTATGTAGTGGAACTTGACTCCAATATTCTGTAGCAATATTCTGGTTTGTTCATCAACAAGAGGAAAACAAAATATATGGCTATCGATAGCCCCAAAGTAACCATTAGCATGGACAGAGAAACATTAGCGGAAGTCAATCATTTTACCTGTCTAGATGTGTGAGACAGTGAGATGTGCAACAATGATGACACCATGCTAGATGTCAAGCAATTAATATCAAAAGCAGCAAACAACTTTAATAAACTTGAAAAGAATTGGAAAAGCAGCATGATTGGCCCTGACTTAAAAATAGGACATTTAACCCAGCATCATGTCTATTCTTATTTATGGAGCAGAGTAATGGAAAACTACAATAGAAATTGGTAAGAAGATGAACTCATTCCAAAGTAAATGCCTTTGGAAGATCTTCAGAGTCCATTGAAAAGAGTTTCTTGTAACATCAGAAATTCTAAGTAGAGCAAACCAATCTAAAATATTAAGTATGGTAAGAAGATGATGAACAACATATTTAGGATATGCTTGAAGGCTGCAGCCAATATGACTTCTGTGGCAAGTGGTAATATAGACAGCACCTTGAAAGAGAATACCTAGAGAAACTTTATGTAGAACAATAGAGAAAGAGGCCAAATCCATCAACATGACACTCAACGTCTGAACATCCAAACACAAGACCAAAATAAATGGCAGAAACTGGTGGATGCCCTATGAATCTGGAGGTGCAGGCGAGGAAGAAAGAATAAGATTCAGTAGCAGTCCTCCTTTCTAAGAGAGCCTATTTGCTGAGTGTTGAAGGGAAACATAGTCCGGTTTAGGAACACACAGTTGTCTGAGGTCTGCCCACAAGAAAGGATCCTGTATAGGCTGTTTGGGGAAGCAACCACAGCTGGGGCCACGCCCCAATCAGGCCACAGCGAGCCCTATAAAAGAGCTGTGAGCCAGGGGCTGCGTCTCTCTCTCTCTTGCTCTGGAGAGAGAAGGACCTAGCTGCCTGAGAGCTCAGGGTACAGGGAACCGAGCAGGGCTGGGGGAAGGCAAGAGGAGCTGGGGAGCTCCAGCCTGGCAAGGAAAAGGCCAAAACAGGTACTGGGGCTGCAGCCCAGGGTTAGGCAGAGACAGCTGGTCCTAACCCCTTGCCGATGATGAGTAGCCATTACACACTGCAGTCTGCCCCAGTGAGCTGGGGCTAGATGATGACTGGCAGTAGCCACTGAGGCAAGGAGGGTTTAGAAGGTTGGGGGTTCCCCTGGGAGGGGAAACCCAGAGTGTGGGGGTACTGCTGGGGCAGAACCCTGAGGAAAAGGGCACCGGGGTCTGGGAGGGACACGGGGCCTGAGGCAGGCGAGACATCAGCTGGCAGAGGGTGCTCTGGAGCTGGAAAAGAGCTAATTCCCAGGACAACCAGCAGGAGGCACCACACCGGTGAGTCTCACTTCACTACACCATGAAAGGGTAAACAGTTTTCCTATGTCCTATTGTGAGAATGTCTGTCTTCCTTATCCAATCTCCAGACTTAAGGCACAGACTACAGCTATGTACCATGAACAAAGTTCTATTTTACGATGGGGTAGTAGGAACTTAATATAACTGGGACTGCAGCTGATTACTCTAATCCTAACTGTCTTACTGATACCATGTGCTCTCTGCATCTGTTTGATGTATCCTTCTGTCGTCTCTTGTCTTGTTTAGAATGTAAGATTTTGGGGGCAGGAACTGTCTTTTCATTATATTTGCCTCGGACAATGGACCTCTGATCCCAAAGTGGGGTGTCTGGATGCTACCGTCATAGAAATAATAATGTAGAAGGACTGAGCTTCAGCAGGCTCTCAGAACAGTTGGTCTGAAAATGGAAAAGAAATGGCATTTGTTTTGTTTCTGATTTACATCAAAATGTTGTTTTCATTGCCATTTTCTGAGCAGCTCTATTCTTTATTCTAGAATGGAGTCAGACTGCAGAATATCATCTCACTCACATATTGCTATAGCCTGAGGCAAGTCCAGACCTTCTGGTCCGTGCATTATACATCTTACATAAGAATTCTCAAGACTGGCCTACACTAGAAAGTTAGATCGATCCAGCTACATCACTCACAGGTGTGAAAAAAGCTGCCCCAACCCCTAGTGTAGACAGCGCTAGGTCAATGGAAAATTCTTCCATCGAACTAACTACCAGCTGTCGGGGAAGTGGATTACTTATGCCGACAGAAGAACCTCTCCCATGGATGTAGGTAGTGACTACGTTGAAGTGCTACTGCAGCTGTACCACTGTAGTGTTTCACGTGTCACCAAGCACATCGTTTTTCCTAGAAGCCACCAGGGTTCTGCTGTAAATCTGTATGGCCAAAGATGTGACCCTACATTGGATGAACATGTCATTCCCATCAAAGGAAATGACTGGCTGCATAGATCATCTGCACTTTTAAGCTATGTAAAGCATCATATATTGCCACTAATACACAATTCTGGGGTTGTGCATCTCTTTGGATCCCTTTAAAAAGTTTCTACTCATAAGTAGCAAAACTATCCTCAATTAATTGAAATACCCTCCACTTTTTTCTTCCTCGGGAACAAGACATCCCCTGCGATGAGGCCCAAATAAAAAATATTACCAGGATTTTTCAAAACAGAAGAGAGGTATGTGATATTTCACAATATCTGTTTATTTTACCGCCCATCTTATGTGTTTGTTTCTTGTAGCTGTCCACCATTTCAGACCAAGACAAAGATTTGAGTAGCATTCTCAGAATCTTGTTCCACTGTGTGTAGGTACTACTACCACAGGACAGAACCAATATACAGAAAGCATTGTGGACCTCACAGTCCATGGATACACTCTGGATTGAGCAAAAGCAAACATGGATGATACAGATCAGTAAGGTTAGCCAAACATCTCAGGAGTCTCAATTAACACAGATGCTGTTTCTAATAAAGTCCTTTCATCCAGTTGATTAAGGTGCTATATAAAACTCTCTTTAGGGTACAGCAGAATTCCTTTTACATTCCTGGCAACATCTCTGTGCTCCAGTGGTGGATTTCATAGTCAGGATTATGTAACAACTGTTCCTTGCTCTCATTTTTGTGTGCTTGTTTTGTTGTGGTATTGTGCAGCTTTTGTGCTTCATTTAATGCTGCCCAGAGAAAACACATTAGGGCAGAGATCCTCACTGTATACCGGAGTCATTCCATTGAAGTCAGTGGAGCTGTATTGATGGACACCAGCTGAGGGTCTGGGCTTGTGCAATGTACTGATGTACCAAAAGGAAATATGAAGCGACAGATAATTAATCCTCCAGTGTAGGTATCCTTCTGTCTCCATATTACATATCTGTGGAAAGGGCTTAAATCAAATGGTGTCACAGATATCTTTGTGAAAACTGTAAGTCAGGCCATTAGTTTTTAATCAACGAATAATATAAATTGCAGATAAAAATCCTATTAGGTCATCTTTTCCTTCTCCTTCTACCACAGCTCTTTTCCTGGCAATATATATAAAATATTACAGTACAATATGCATTGTATAATAAAATATGTATTGTGTAAAACAATATGCATTATACATTTTTAATAACCAATTGATTAATTTTCATTAAAATCCCAGAACTGTATGGTAACAATCCATTGCATATCACATTTCATTTAAAGGCATAGTTATAGGTGTAAGTTTACTTAAGTATTTTCAATTACAGGAAATGCTAATGCTATTCAATAGTAATATTCAAGCATTGGTTAACTTGGGCTCTCCAGACTTGTTTGTGCCCTGTAGGTCCTCTAGATACAATAATTCATGGAAGCTAACGGTATGTAGAAAAACATGGTTTTTTTCCAATTCCCCAAATTAATGTTGGTGGCCAATCTATTCTATTCTAATTAATTGCACCATAATTCTGAAGACCTGCAAACCTGTTAGTACACTTGACCCCTGGAATTTCCTCTTGATACTAAGATCTTGTGAGTGAATTAAGTCATAACACAATGGGAGCGGGTAACTAACATATCATGGTTTCAGAGCAGCAGCCATGTTAGTCTGTATCCGCAAAAAGAACAGGAGTACTTGTGGCACCTTAGAGACTAACAAATTTATTTGAGCATAAGCTTTCGTGGGCTACGTCCCACTTCTTCGGATGCATAGAATGGAACATATATTGAGGAGATATATATATACACACACACACACACACACACACACACAGAGCATGAACAGGTGGGAGTTGTCTTACCAACTTGTCTTAACTACAATACCCACCTGCTGAAGTGAAAAAACAGATTGACAGAGCCAGACGAGTACCCAGAAGTTGCCTCCTACAAGACAGGCCCAACAAAGAAAATAACAGAACACCACTAGCTGTCACCTTCAGCCCCCAACTAAAACCTCTCCAGCACATCATCAAAGATCTACAACCTATCCTGAAAGATGATCCCTCACTCTCACAGATCTTGGGAGACAGACCTGTCCTCGCTTACAGACAACCCCCCCAACCTAAAGCAAATACTCACCAGCAACCACACATCACTGAACAAAAACACTGATCCAGGAACCTATCCTTGCAACAAAGCCCGATGCCAACTCTGTCCATATATCTATTCAAGTGACATCATCATAGGACCTAATCACATCAGCCACACCATCAGGGGCTCTTTCACCTGCACATCTACCAATTTGATATATGCCATCATGTGCCAGCAATGCCCCTCTGCCATGTACATTGGCCAAACTGGACAGTCTCTACGCAAAAGAATTAATGGACATAAATCTGACATCAGGAATCATAATACTCAAAAACCAGTGGGAGAACACTTTAACCTGTCTGGTCATTCAATGACAGACCTGCGGGTGGCTATTTTACAACAGAAAAGCTTCAAAAACAGACTCCAACGAGAAACTGCTGAACTCGAATTGATATGCAAATTAGACACAATCAATTTAGGTTTGAATAAAGACTGAGAATGGCTGAGCCATTACAAACATTGAATCTATCTCCCCATGTAAGTATTGTCACACTTCTTATCAACCTCTCTGTACTGGGCTATCTTGATTATCACTTCAAAAGTTTTTTTTTCTCTTACTTAATTGGCCTCTCAGAGTTGGTAAGACAACTCCCACCTGTTCATGCTCTGTATGTGTGTATATATATATCCTCAATATATGTTCCATTCTATGCATCCGAAGAAGTGGGATGCAGCCCACGAAAGCTTATGCTCAAATAAATGTGTTAGTCTCTAAGGTGTCACAAGTACTCCTGTTCTTTTAACATATCATGGTAACTACCCTGGCAAGATTCAAAAGGCTCTGTGTTTTTATCTCTAGTTCTTCAAAGCCTATTTGTATTCAGTGTTGATTAGCCTATTGGATGTAGTGCAAGCAGAACTTAACTGCAAAATAAAATCTGGCACACAGCCTCAAGCTGATGGGAAAATCCATTTGATTTCTGAGGTCTTAGGATTTGGTGCATTTTTTTTTTCTTCTCTAGGACCTGACTGAAATACAGTTATGACTAAAGTCAAGGTGACCTGCAAAGGATTATTTTTTAAATTGGGCTTTTATCCCCTTTAACTTCTGATCTATAAGGAAGGTCAAAGTTTGAAGATTTTTTTTTCTGCTTATTTCTTACCTTAGAAATATCAGAAATGTTAGATCTGGTTTTCCTTGGTTTTGTTGGAAGACCCGCAAGGTCTTGGAGAATAGGAATGTTTTTTGTGAACTCTAACACCTTATTGGAAAGGGTGAAAATTGGCTCTTTTACAGTGGCTACTTTTGTCCAAAATATTAAGTAATCATTGAAGTTCAATATATGTTAACTAAAAACAAAAAGCTAAATTCTCTGCTGTTGTAAATGGGTGAAAAGTATAAATTCATGGAGTAGCACCCATTTATACCCACAGAAAATACAGCCCAAAGAGTTTTAAATATTCTAATGAGGCATCCCTTCCTGTCTCAGTCCCTCAGCTGTCACTCTCTTGGTTGTTGTGAGATTTCACTACATCTCCAGTCATCTTATCAGAGCGCCTTACAGATGAGGGGTTGGAGAGAAGAGTAGTATAGGGAGCTTCTTCCTTTCCCACCCGCAGTGGAGCTGTTACCTATACCTGACAATGGAGGGGGTGAGGAGGATATCACTCCAGATTGAAGGCCTGGCCAGGTTTTGATGCCCACTCCCTGCACACCTGCTAGCAGCAGGCACTGATAGGAGCTAAGCTGGCTCTTTTCAAATGCAGCTGAAAGGCACGCAATGCAGGGTAAATTCCCCAGTGTCTCCTGAGGCTTCCTGCCCGCCTGCCCTATAGTGTCAGAATACCACGGAACACAGATGTTTGGTCAGAGCAGCTTCACGCACCTTCTGCAGCCCCTCCCACTGTCCCCTTCGCACACCTAGCTTAGTGGTCCAAAGAGGAAACCAACTGGGCCTTTTAATCCTGAGAGCTGTAAACCATGCCACATCAAAAGCCATACCTTACAAGCAAAGTCAGACACTACGCTTTAGAAAAGAGGGCAGCAGATTTTGTGGAAGGGGATGGTTAAAAGAGATAGGAACTATGATTGTTCCTCAATTAACCTATTAACCTCTCAGCGCTGTATACCATGTGCAGCACATTTTGTATATGGTAAAACAAGAACATGGGGGTGAAAGGTTTAATATATACAATTGTAAAGTGTTGCTGGCTAACATCACCCTAAAGGAGAGTGGTATCTATGGCATATGCATCCTAAGAGAGATTTGTCAGGCTCCTTGTATATTTATTTCTAATTCTTCAAAGCCTGTCTCTATTCTCATTCAACTAATTCACTGTTACTCACAGCTAATGGCGCTGAAAAATATTACCATATCAAACAAATGGTGATTATCACATGAGAAATATCTGCAGTTGTGTGTGTCAGATATTCCAGTCACATTTCATGTAACACAGACTGAATTTAGGAAGAGTAAAGGACTGTTTTAAAATGTGATGGGTGTGCAACGGTTATATATAACATTTTTTTTCTTATCTTTTCACAAATTTTTGTTTTCATGGAAGATTTGTTTTTTTGCAAACTCTTAAAAATGTTGCACAGCATACAAACAATTTGCATTCCCTTTGCTATTGCTTCAGATGTTGTAAGTAGCACTAGAATTTGTTCTTTCATAATCCAGTTCCTCCTTCAATTTGATCCTACAGTAAAGTAAGAATCCATTATTTGTGTCTTGATAATTTTGCATTGGAAATGATGTAAGTGTGATTCCACTCTGAAAAGTGACTCTCTGAAAGTGGCACGGTAGGGTTCTGTGTTTGTTTATAGTCTCACAGATCAAGGGCCCAATCCAATTCCCAATAAAATCACTGGAAATTGGATCAGGCCCATAATTTGCTTGGTTTATATATAAAAGAAGGTGGGTGAAATCCTGGTTCCATTAGCATCAATGGCAAATCTCCCACTGACTTTAGCAGTACCAAGATCTCACCCTGTGCGTATTTCCTAACTGCCTCCTACGCAACTTCACTTGAAAATCAAGCTGGGTTCTTTCTGACTTAGTCATCATCAACAGTACAAGATTCTATAAGCCAAATTGTGCTCTCACTTACACCTGTGTAAAGCCATCATCTTCAATGGGGTTGTACAGCTGGTTCTGCAAATGGAATTTTGTTAACAATTATTTGGATGATGTACAAACCAGAATAGACTCCAGCTCACTCTCACAGAGCTGTGCTGGCATTTCAGAGTTAACAGGAGGAAAAAGTGGTAAAAACCTCTATTTGTTTCTAACGTCAGTCGGCATGACTTTGAACGAAAACAGGGAGCAGTCACTTTTCAGAGCAGAACTGCACATTAACGTTTCATTGGAAGAATACCCAAGGGGAAGAGTTGTGCTTGCTTAAAAACAAGTGTCAAACATGGCAGGAAAATGAAAGGGAAACTACAGCTAAAGTGTGATATGTTTGAAGGCTTCCCACAATATGGCTTAAAATTAGGCTGCTAATTGCATACACTGAAGTTTGGAGGAACCTGACACAATCAAAGAGGGAAATCAGAGTAATTTGCTCATTCTGGGAGGCTCACTTTGTTTTCTCATGATCCGTGTCCTTCTTTGTTGTCTAGTATTCATCCAAACAGAAAAATGTCATTTGGGGTTTAATCAGCTGAGATGATTTCCATGGCTGTGTTGCTTCACTTATCTGAAAAGAGTCCCAGTACCGCACAGAAAGCAGCGTAAATCCCTAAACTGGTAAGTGGGTGCTGCATTCCCTCACGCTTCCCAGGACGCTGAGCAGCCAACCACAGAAGTGAGAGAGCCTATCATTCCCTAAAATCCAATGTCTCCCATGACATTATGATGAGCCACCTGCACTACCAGTGAGCTACGCTGGCCACATGTTTTCCAGTAACTACATTAAAATCAACCAAGCCAAACTCAACAGCATTTTGTTACTTCATCTTTTGTGTTGCTGGGAGCGACTGATTCCTTTTGGCTTCACATACTTTTTATAGCCAGTTATCGCTATCTTTTATTTTTTCAACTAGGGGGAAATAAGTCAGACCTTATCTATGAACGGTGAGTGCTTTTCTCCTTCTTAGTGGTGTGTGTGGGGGGGGAGATTTCAGCTGGAAAATATTGTCCCTGAGAACCCGATGTGACTTATTTTATTATTATGATTAAATTGAGAAGCCTCATTATTTTCCCTGGATGCTGAGAGCCCAAGTCTCTGCTGTCTGTCATCTCAGTCAGTCCATTATACCTGTGCAGAGTTAGTGCAAAAATTGGATGTGAAAAGCTGCCATTCTGATATGGCACTTTGCACGGCTTTAATGCCCCATTCCTGCAAATGTATTCCCTTATTTTTGAAAGCTTCTCCATTCAGTTTAACGAAATGTCACCCATCTGCCAGTCCTCCTTTGGTCAGACTATGGTGCATTTTATGCATGCTTTGCTTTTGTTTTGAAATTCCCCAAGACCAACCTGTCCTTTTGCCATGGCACTTTGTAACAATGGCACAGCCACTGCAAATGCAAACAGCTGTGGTGGCCGCCACTGTACAGTAGGAACAGCAAGTAAAAGTTCAGCCCTAACAATAAGCAAATAGAATGGATGGTTGTGTCATTTATAAACAATCGGGCATGCCAAGACAGGCATGAAGTGACTCAATGAACTGACAGCTTTTCCTGTTCTCTCACTAAGGAGGAGCCCCATATGCAGCTCCGAGATTAAATTATCCAGCAAATAATTTTGATTAATGAATAAATTCAAAAACATCATGATCTATTTGAGGACAATTTAAAAGCAGAAACAGAGGTGAAATTTATCAAATTAATTCTTTGTTACAAATTATTCTCACTTCTATTAAGTATCTATGTGACCAAAAAGGATCTATCGACCAATTATCCGGCATATAAGAAAAAAATACTGTGAGTCTTGCCTTTGTATTTTCCTGTAGGTCATATACCCAGAATTATAGTCTAGTCCTATAGTTGTTACTCATTAAACAATTAAATTATTCAGTGTTCTTGGTTTGTACTTTTCTCCTCTACACTCCTAAAAGAGCTGAGAAGACCATGAGCCATTGCCGACTGCCTGGTGGAATTAGGCCAGTTTGTAAGATACCCTTCCATTTTCTGAAATAAGTCCAACTGCCCACAGGAAAACTTCTTTTTCAGACAGGCATTATAGGGTGCTATGACTTTGGGGGCACCATTACCTCTCTTCCTTTGCCTCCACAGTGGCATGCTGGCCGCAGGAAGTGCAGAGGACTGGTAGCCTTTGATCCCTCTGTCCCTAGAAGAGGAAACAGCAGCATTGTGAGCAGGGCAGAGGACCTTCTGTAGCCACAGAAGGAGCCAAAAGCTGTCTGTACTGTTTTTCATGTCTCTGCAGCTGAGTTTCTCTAGGCTAGATCAAGATTCCATGCTCTAGACAACAGAGATCAGGCCAAGGCTCCTTGCAGATTCCAGACAGTCCATAATTGTCCTGCCTTTTTCATCCCCTTCTACCAGGGATCGCTGCAGCTTGGCAAAGCACAACCCTCTGTACCTGTTTCCTGTATCAGGCACAACAGCACTGCTTACAACTGAAATTGTCTAGTTCAGGTCAGCAAAGTGTTATTAGCATCCCCTCTCATTCAGCATCTCTGCGCCATGATTGTTCCTGACTCCCTGTTGCTTGCAGACCTGAGGAGCCAGGAAGCAGGATCCAGATATAATAGAGAGATCCCACTGGGCCACAGTGCCTTGCCAGGTCAGCTCAGGGCAGAAGATTTAGCTGGCTTTTCATGTAAATGAATGGCCTTTCAGCCTTTCACATTCTAGATACTCCTGTGAGACATCTACTTCATTCCCCACTACCGTGATCGAGACATGACTTACCTCATCTAGGAGGAGCTGGAGGAAGATGACATATAAATCTTTGCTGTGGAAAAAAATTAAAAGGTACTCTCAGAAGTTGTAAGTTTTCCCCAAAAAGCACGACCAAGTATCTAATAGCTTAAGTCATAGACCCAGAGCCAGTCCTGCTTTTGGTGCCCCACACAGGTCACGCGCTGTGTGCAGGTTCTGAAGGAGAGCCAGGAGACAGGGATGTGAGCATGAACAGGACAGGACAGTGAAGGCCACAAGCAGCACAGCACAACCTGAGCCACAGGGAGGTCTGGAGTAGCTGGTGCTGTTGCTGAACCCAGACTTACAGAAGCGAGGAGAAAACAGAAAAGGATATCCCCGGACTGGTAACCACTGGCAGAGAGGAGGCTCAGAGTGGGCCGTGAGGAGCAGCAGAAGCCATCACCTAGCGCCTGAGGAAAGAGAGGCACAGCAGTGAGGAACATCACATGGAGAAAGCTAAAGGAGACGTGGGCAGCAATAGCACCAGCAACCTGGAAGAAGAAGAAAAAGCAGCAAAAACTGAGGCTTGTGTGAATGTAACTGGGTAGTGGAGGAGATTGAGGTGTATTCATGGTAGAGAGGGTGATGTGAGGTGATAGAAGGTTCTGGTGTGTATGATCAAGAGTGGGCAGTTTTGTGTATGTCTGTTGGGCATTTTAATTAGTATATCTGCCCTTTACCAATGAAGTGCTGCTCCAAGAGGCGTTTCTCACACCTCTTCTGAAAATTGGCAGGACTGACTCTGCAGAGACCTACAAAGTGCATTGGCCAAGATTTATATTTCTCTGAGGTATAAACAAAAGTATTCTAACAGATGATACAATCTACTAATCCTGGAGGAGAAAAAAATGGCAATAGAGCCTGTGAGGTAATAGATGTTTAGTTGATGAGGAAGCTGAGGGTATGTGGAACTCAGTGCCACCAGATATCACTGAGGCCAAGTATTTAGTAGGATTGGGAGTAAAGATGAGATATGAATATGCATGGATAAGAACATCCGCAGTTACATTAAATAATATTTTTTAAATTGTTCTGAAAGAATAAACCCCCACTTGCTTCTAGGCATAAGCCAACCTCTGGCAGGTTTTAACCAGAAATTTACCACATGGAAGATTATTCCATAAGTGTTTGTTATGAAGTTACCTACTCCTTCCTTTAAAGCATCTAGTCCTGGCCACTGTCAGAGACAGGATTCTGGACTAAATGGATCACTGGTTCAACCCAGAAAGGCAATTCCTACGTTCCTCACCCTCCCACCATCTCATTTCACTCCCCTAAGACATCAGAGCATGGACAGATCCGGCTGATGTACTTGCTCTTGTGAAGAAAAGGATTGTTCACCACCAGGCTATGCTCTGGAATGACAAGTATGCAAGAATTAGTATCCTCAACTTCTCTATAAACGTTGGGGTTAATCTCCAGGGTTTACAAGGCCCTTTAAATGTGTTTTAATAAGAGAATGTGCTTTACAAAAGACCCATCTAACACTTCACTTATCAGCAACATTTAAGGGAAGGTAAACCCAGCTGTGATAATAGTGCAGATTTTCAGTGAGGGCCCTAACCAGAATGCCAAAGTCAAAGTAATAAATGTTTTAATTTCAGAATAACAGGTTCCCAAATGGCTGAAGAACATTCCATTCAATCCGGACAGCTTGAGGGAAATAGCTGCCAGAGTTTTATTATTCTCTCTCAAACCTGGTAATATAAAGAAACAGGTAAAGCAACCTTGCACTCTTTCTGAAATATGCCAGGTTAGGGCTACATTCTGCTACCTCAAATAGGACCTTGTTCCATTAGCAGTCTCATTAAAATGATGGCACTATTCACAGAGTATGGTGCTACTCAACATGAGTAAGGATGAGTCCCTAAACAGTAAGATTATGTGAAATCAGAATAGCCTAATGGCCACACATGAGCGATTCAAGTCTGTGTGTCTTCTCCAGTGCTTCGTTCCCTAGGCAAGTAGGGGTTGGAGCATTTCCTTTCACTCTCTGGCAATTGCCTTTTGGCAGACAGCATGAGCAGTGTTAACAGACTGTGGAGGGAGCAGCACCCAGTCCTCCTCATAGCCTGATCCTAATCTCACTGATGCTGGTGTAAATTAGGAGTAAAACCATGGAAGTTAACAGAGTTACACCAGTTTTACAATGGTATTAGTGAGATCAGAATCAGGCCATTAGTCTTATTGGTAGCTCTTGGAAGATTGCCCACACAACCAGCTCCACCTAGAGCATGGAACAACAAGAGTTAATACACCAAGTGTGCTGCACAAGCCAGACCTTGAGCCTGCTAAATTCCTCTTGGCCTTCTATCAATCTGATTTCACTGTTCTACAGCCAAAATGCTTCTGAAATAAATGTAGTCAAACTTTACTAATTCTGGGTCACTGACAACGAAAATGATGCTTAAAATTGTTGATTGGCTCTAGTTTTCAAGATATGCTATTGGGTCAGTATATACGGCCCTTGACTTGGGAATGGCGGAGGATAAGTGAGTTATAAAGGGAAGGGATCTCAATTTAAACCAGAAATGACTAAAATACATCTTTGACTGGATCTATGAATAAATCTATGACAGGGTTTGGACAGTACTTGCTTTTTAGGCAAAACAATGAATGATGCAATCTGAAGCTGGTCTTGCATCATACATGATATGAATTGCATCATGTTATTCCTAGAAGTCATGGATGATGCAATCATAACGAAGCTTACATCACTCTGCTGAAAAAATTGCCCTATATCAGCTCTAGAAATCATACAGCGTCGTGCTCTCTTATTTGTCAGTGTTTGATTTTGCAAAGGGACACATTTCTGTTTAGCCAAAGTGAGCAGAGATGCCTCGTACTTGTGTGAACAGTGCAGATAACTTCTGCTATGTTTGTGGTGAAGTGACTTTTGCATCACAAAAGCGCAGTATAACCACTATGGTTAAGAAAGCCTATCACCTTTATTTTGGCTGCAAAATTGGAGATCAGGACAAGAGGTGGGCCCCACACATATGCTGCAACACTTGTGCAACAAATCTTCGCCAGTGGTTGAACAGGAAAAGGAAATCTATGCCTTTTGCAGTGCCAACGATTTGGAGAGAGCCAACAGATCATACCAGCCATTGTTACTTCTGCATGGTGCCTCCAGTTGGGAAACGTGTGTCAAAAAGGAAAAAGTGGACTGTACATTATCCAAACATTCCATTAGCTATACTCCCAGTACCCCACAGAGAAGGACTGCCGGTTTCTGATACACCAAAATCATTCTCACTTGAGTCAGACGAGGAAGAGGAAGAGGATGAAACTTCTGGTCCTGAACCATCAATGTCACAGGACCCACATTTTCTCCCATCCTCCTCCTCTGAACCACACCTCATAACACAAGGTGAACTGAATGACCTTGTCAGGGATTTGGAACTACCCAAGAGTAAGGCAGAGCTGTTGGGCTCCAGACTACAGCAGTGGAATCTCCTGGCAGGTGATGTTAGGGTTTCCATGTTCCGTGACTGTCAAAAGGATCTTGTCCCATTCTTCTTCATGGAAGGTGATCTTGTAGCCTGCAACAACATCGATGGTGTGATAGCAGCCCTCAACATCATTCACGATCCAGATGAGTGGAGACTGTTCATTGATTCATCGAAGACTAGTCTTAAAGCTGTTTTACTGCATAATGGCAATGTTTTGCCATCAATTCCAGTTGGTCATGCAGTCCATATGAAAGAAACCTATGACAACATGAAACAACTTTTGAGGTGCATAAACTATGACCAACATCAGTGGCAGCTTTGTGGCGATTTGAAGGTTGTTGCTCTCTTGCTTGGTCTGCAGACTGGATACACAAAGTACGGCTGTTTTCTCTGCGAATGGGATAGTCGTGCAAGAGATTCCCACTACATCAAGAAAGATTGGCCACTCCGACAGTCATTGGAGCCTGGGAGGAAAAGTGTTCAGCATCCACCACTTGTTGAATCAAGGAAGATTTTGTTACCACCCTTACACATCAAGCTGGGTCTGATGAAGAACTTTGTTAAGGCCATTGACAAAATACAAGCAGCTTTCAAGTACCTCCATGGAAAATTTCCAAGGTTAAGTGAAGCTAAGATAAAGGAAGGTGTCTTTGTTGGTCCTCAGATTTGTGAACTTCTTCGAGATGATGCATTTGACCATGCACTGTGTGGCAAGGAAAAGACGGCATGGAAAGCCTTCCAGTTAGTGGCAATACATTTTCTTGGAAACAACAAGGCAGACAACTACAGGTTGTTGGTGGAAAACCTCCTCAAGGCATACAAAAGCCTTGGTTGCAACATGTCACTAAAGATACATTTTTTGCACTCTCATCTAGATTTTTTTCCACCGAACTGCGGAGCAGTGAACGACGAGCATGGCCAGCGATTTCACCAGGACATTGCAACAATGGAGAAACGCTATCAGGGCAAATGGAGCCCATCAATGCTTGCAGACTATTGCTGGACAGTGACAAGAGATGCTCCATTTAATGAATACAAGAGACAAGCCAAGAAGCGCCAAGTAGACACTGAATAGGACTAAACTATGTACATAATAGTTTTTTGCCTTTTGTGTCATAATAAATTTTATTTATATAACCCTTTTGCTGATTTTTAAAGTGTTACATAAACAGGACAGGTGAAATATTATCATGTAAAGCAACCATAAACACATGAAAAGACCTAGGTTTACAATTTATGATTAAAACTCTACTATCTACACAATATACATAGACATAAAATGTAAAAACTTAAATATCTTAGAAACAGTAGCCAATCAGTTGTTTTAATTGTCGTATTTGAATTCAGCACATCAAAATACATAATAAATAGCACATTTTATCTCTGAAGCAGACGACTTCTCAAAAATTGTAGACCAGTGTTTTCAATGGCCTCTTGTTATGCAAACCCTTGAGTGAGCTGAGCATGCCTCCGGGCAAATGGGAACTAGAAGCACATTATGAGCCTAGTCCTGGTTTTGGTTATGGAAAGGGAGTTTTACCACTGATTTCAAAGGACAAAAGATTGGGCCTACTATGGATACACTTCTGCAAGGCAACTGAATCAGGATCCTGGCAATCAGCAGAGTATTGATGGCACATTATGGATAAGAAAAATAGTGATGAATTCCACTATGTAAGTATTGGACAAACAAATATATGTGTAGTATACAAATGGTGTGGATGAAAGCTGTGATTGTGGCTTTTGGAAGACAGACTGAGCACTGTTAACAGACTGTGGACAGAGCACCCTCTTCACCCATTAGATCACTATATAGTTTTCAGTTAACTTATTTCTTCTGCACTTTTTTGTCTATGGCCATCCAACATCGTCACAGATGAAAGGAAACATGACGAAGTCAGTCTGTCAATGGTGCTTGACAGTAGTGTGGGGAAAGAGCCAGATGTATGAGCGGCAAACCTTCTTATGGTGGCTACAGGTCCACTCACCTTATGGAGATTGGAGCACACTCTGCTTCCTACCTCACCTGCAGGCCTCAGCCTGGACTCTCTGATGGCTCTCCATGATGACTGCAGCAGCCTTGACCTGGCTTCTCTAGACTGAGCAGTTATGGGCAGGATTCAGTTGTCAGTGGGAATGCTGAATTTCTTGAGACCTTGCTTGATCTTGTCGCTGTATCGGAGCTTTGGCCTTCCTCTGTGTCACAGGCAGTCCTTGAGTTGGCCACAGAGCACAGTCTTTGGCAGACAATCTTCAAGCAAATGCTCCACATAGGGTGACCAAATAGAAAGTATGAAAAATCGGGACGGGGGTGGGGGGTAATAGGTGCCCCTATAAGAAAAATTCCCAAATATCGGGACTGTCCCTATAAAATCGGGACATCTGGTCAACCTAGCTCCACATGTCCCAGCCAGTGAAGCCTGTGAGCATCCAGCATAGTCTGCATAGACTGTCGGCTGGTTCTCTCAATGATCTCATTATTAGTGTATAGTGCATAGGGCTGAAGAACATTCCAGTCAATCAGGACAGCTTGAGGGGAATAGCTGCCAGAGGTTTAGTATCTCTCTCAAACATGGTAATATAAAGAAACTGGTAAAGCAGTCCAACACAGATGCTGGGTAAAATAATGGAGCAGCTGATATGGAGGGTAATACAATTTACTTTTTTTAATAGAAATAAATATCAACAAGGATATAAGCATTGCACCATCTTGGCATAAGAATCTGAACTTCACTGGAAATATTTCTATTAAATGCTCATGAAAATCAGCCAGGCTAGCACAATAAATCAAATGCATGAATTAGACATCCAAAGAAGTAGGAATGACTTTGTTTGGCTATTTTATCATACATTTTCAAAGCACTCTATTTCCATATGGCTGTGGTAAGACTCATGACCCTAATGCTTGTTGAAGGAAAGGGTGTTGTATCTTAGTTTTACTTGCAAATGGCTATGTTTATCGTTTGATTTGGTTTATATTATGGGCTGATTTTTATAAGTGGTAAAACAATGATCACTGTCTTATAGTAATTTGCTAATGAATTGATTTATAATATGGAAAGCAAAGAGATGTTTTGTTTTATTGGCGGCATTACCACTTACTATTTAAAATGTCAACTGTAATAAGCCACAGACTGTGGAACACAGGCCACTTTCTATGGAGAGAGGGTTCTGTATACAACATGACCTCCATCTCAGTAGGGGAAACCAATCTTCTAGGCATAGGCTGACTAGACTAGTCCAGAGAGTGTTAAACTTAAAAAAAAAAAAAAAAATTAGGGATGAAGTGGAGTAAAAGGGTGGAACAAAGGAGCATTTATTTAGCAATAAATCAAGATGTCAAGAACAAAATTAATCAAGGCACCAAGAGACACAAAGAGAAGAAGTCTTTAATTGCCTATACACCAATTGGAGGAATTGGAATTGCCCATTTACAAAAATAAGTTTGACCTAATTGGAATTACTGAAACCTGGTGGGAAGCTGTTTGGAATGTGAAATCACAGGTTACACTCTATTTAGAAATAATCAAGTGGGCAAAAAAGTGGGAGAGTGCCAGTGTGTGTCAAAAATGGCATTCCTTCTTTCCAGGTCACTGGCAACTTGGAAGCAAATGGTCTTGAATGTTTATGGACCAATGTTTCAACAGATACAGTATAGGATGGGGCATTAGTGGGTGTCTGCTACAGACCACCAAATAACACTAGAGAACAGGATGACCAATTTCTTATGCACCTGTTTTAATGTGTAGGAAAACTGGGGAAGTGCCAAAGGACTAAAAGAAAGCTAATGTTGTGCCAATATTTTAAAAGGGTAGATCGAACAACCCAAATAATTATAGGTCTGTCAGGCTGACACAGACCCTGGATAAAATAATGGAACAGCTGATACAGAGGTTAATATAATTCATGCCAATCAACATGGGCTTATGGAAAATAGATCTTGTCAAACTAACTTGATATCATCTTTCTACATTACATTACACATTTGGTTAATAAAGGTACTGGTGTTGAGAGAGGTACTGGTAGACTTAAGGCATTTGACTTGGTACCACAGGCCATTTTGCTCAAGAAACTACAATGATACAAAATCAACATGGCACATAGTAAATGGATTAAAAGTCAGCTAACTGATAGGTCTCAAAATGTATGCCATGTTGGTGTAGCTGTGTCGGTCCAAGGATATTAGAGGGACAAGGTGGGTGATGTTATATCTTTTATTGGACCAACTTCTGTTGGTGAGAGAGACAAGCACCTTGAATAATCCCTTAGAATATGTGCTAACTACATTTGCTATACTATCTGTTCAACCTTGTATTAGCTGTGACACTCTGAGTACCTTTCCCCGAGCCAAGGAAGAGCTCTGTGTAGCTCAAAAACTTGTCTCTCTCACCACCAGAAGTTGATCCAATAAAGATATTACCTCACCCACCTTGTGTCTTTAGGTTTCAAAATGTAATTGTAAATGGGGAATCATCATTGAGTAGTTTGTATCTAGTGAGATCCCACAGGGATTGTTTCTTGGCCCTAAGCTATTTTTATTAACGATCTGTTAGAAAACATAAAATCATTACTGATAATGTTTGCAGATGACACAAATATTGGGGGAGTGATAAATAACAAAGAGGACAGGTCACTGATAAAAAACAAACTGGATCACTTTGTAAGCTGGGCTCAAGCAAACAATATCCATTTCAATATGACCGAATGGTAGGTCATGATTTAGGGACAAAGAATGCAGGCCATACTTACAGGATGAGGGACTCTTTCTTGGGAAACAGTGACTCTGAAAAAGATTTGGGATCATGGTGGATAATCAGTTGAACATTAGCTCCTGGTACAAAGCTGTGACTTAAAAGACTAATGAGAATCATGGATTCATAAATGGGAATATTGAGTAGGAGTAGGAAGGTTATAGTAGCTTTGTATTTGGCACTAGTGTAACTGCTACTGGAATACTGTCTCCAGTTCTGGTGTCCACAGTTCAAGAAGGATGTTGAGAAATTGGAGAAGGAAATCAGAGAAGAGCCACAAGAATGATTAAAAGTTTGAAAACATGCCCTAAGAATCTCTTTATCAAAGAGAATGATAAGGAGTAATTTGATCACAGTCCATAAATACCTACTTGGGAAGCAAAATTTTGGTAAGAGAGGGCTCTTCAATCTAGCAGTCAAAGGTATAACAAGATCCAGTGTCTTGAAGTTGAAGCTAGACAAATTCAGACTAAAAATAAGGAAGAATTTTTGAATAGGGAGGATAATTAACTATTGCAACAATTTACCAAGGATTGTGGTGGATTCTCCATCACTGGAAATTTTAAAATCAAGCTTGGATGTTTCTTCTAGAAAATATCCTTGATTAACCATAGCTATTGGACGTGAAACAGGAAATAATTCAGGGAAATCCTATAGCCTGTGTTATGAAGGAGGTCAGACTAGATTATCACAATGGTGCCTTCTGACCTTAAAATCTATGAAAAAGAGAACCAGGTACAAAGTACCGTTTTAGCCATTTGTTTCTCACATAAGTCACAACTTTGCCTCTCAATCCAAGAAGCTCAACAGGACATCTGTGCACACAAAGGACACTGTAACATTCCCACATGTTATCATTAGTTTGCATGGTCTAGACCAGGGGTGGGCAAACTACGGTCCACGGGCCGGATACGGCCCCTTAGGGCTTTGGATCTGGCCCGAAGGATTGCCACCCCTGTGGTGCCGCGAGCCCCATGCCGCTCTGTGAAGCAGCCAGCACCACATCCCTGTGGCCCCTATGGAAGGGGGGGCAGAGGGCTCCGCGCACTGCTCTTGCCCTTGGATACCTCCCCAGAAGCTCCCATTGGCCGGGAACGGGGAACCACAGCCAATGGGAGCTTTGAGGGAGGTACCCACAGGCAAGCAGAGCCCTCTGCGCCCCCTTCCCCAGGGGCCACAGGGGCATGGTGCCAGCCGCTTCCCAGAGTGGCGCAGGGCCAGGGCAGGCAGGCAGGGAGTCTGCCCTGGCCCCAGTGCACGCCACTGCCACCCCGGAGCAGCTCCAGGTAAGCAGCACCAGGCCGGAGCCCAAACCCCTCCTGAACCCTGCCCCCCAAGTCCCTGCCCTGAGCCCCCTACCTGCACCCCAACCCCCTGTTGCACCCTGCACCCCTCCTGAACCCCAACTCCCTGCCCTGAGCCCCCTGCCCTGAGCCCCCTGCTGCACCCCGCACCCCTCCTGCACCCCAAGCCCCTGCCCTGAGTCCCCTCCCACACTGTGTACCCCCTCCTACACCCCAACCCGCTTCCCTGAGCCCCCTCGTACACCCCGCACCCCTCCCATGCCCCAACCCCTTGCCCTGAGCCCCTTTCTGCACACCACACCACCTCCCACAGTCTACACTCCCTCCTGCACCCCAACCCCTGCCCCAGCCCTACATTCATGGTCCTGCAAGCAATTTCCCCATCCCGATGTGGCCCTCAGGCCAAAAAGTTTGCCCATCCCTGGTCTAGACTGACACTGCTAGGAGGGATTAATGCAAATATGCAATATATGTCTGTGCTATACCTTTTCGATCATTATTAAATCTTCATCCGTTCATTTAATTCACTTCTACTTTGAGCACATCTCAATTCCTCAGCTCTAGTGGCAGTTATGGATTGTATGCATTGATGCGAGTTTAACAGTGAAGGGGCCACATACAACAAGCCTTTCATCAAGGTTCTTCTCACTGTTTAGTTCCCTGTGGTGACCCTGTGTATATTTCTTGCAAGATGATTTTATGAAGAAGTCGATTGTACCTCTTCAGGGTTAATGGATACAGAACTGATTGGGAACATATCTGACTGCAGTCGCATAGCTTTCATTTGCAGAGTTTCAGTGACTGTTCCATTGTAATTCACATGGCTTTGCAACCCATGAATTTCTCTTTGAAGTTGAACAAGCCCAAAAGCTTAAATCCTAACTCATCCAAAATGGCCAAGTATTTTCTGTTTTCTCATTAAAACTGTGTGAAACAAGTCTCCCATAGTGTCTACTCAAAATCATAATTTGCTCCAAATTCATTCAAAACTTGATCAGAAATTAAATGGGATTGACAACCCTTCCAGTGAACGTGGCCAAATTTGAGGTTTAGACAGAGTAAAAAATTGTCAGGTTTCAAATCTCATTGTGAACATTTGGCTCGGCTCTAATAGTGAATTAATTTGCCCAAAATGTTTCATTAGAGATGGGCCCATGCCATAAAACTCTGTCCTGAAAACGCTAACCTTCAGCGAGGCTCAGATCTGGAGTTTTATTTTCGCCAACTATAAAGACAGGAGGGACCAGATGCTAAGGTCAGGACCTAATGTCCCCTCAAATTCCAAGCACAAAAATTCACACTATGTGGATCAGTGTTTTTCTTCAGACCCATTTATATTCTTCATTTACAACTCATCTTACTTAACTAGTATTTTCCCCTTAAGCCTATATTACTTTGCATAGATACAGTAAGTGGAGATATAAAAGCAGACTGAAGATCTTTGAAGCCAGACACCACTATAGCTCCTTGCCCTTTCTGGATTTGCAGTGGTGTCTAGGCTATGCTGCAAAAAGATTTATGGCTTTTAATCTTCTCATGTACTACAACTGTTAAGTACAGTATAATATATATGACAGGAATTAGTCCTGAATTTATTTAGGTTTTTTTTTTTTTTCCTAGTTCATATGTCAGAAAATGGCTATTTTCAATTATTTATTAGGAAAGTAATGTTTTTCGAGGTGGATGCATTACTTTTGTTATCTGCTTTCAATTAGCTGGGAATTCACTGTGTTCAGCCAAATGTCCATTCATCAACAAATTCCAGATTCCTGGCAATCTGAACAAATTCCCAATTTTCTTCTTTTATGGATAAAATAAGTGAGGATGTTCATGCCTCATGCTAAATCATGGCTGGGGATGGCTAACCTGGAGGGAGAGGGAGAAGTTATGGAAGTTAATGGATGTTACAAAAGAAGTAAAGCCATAAACTCTCACGCCCCTTTTTTCAGGCGCATCCAATTATATAAATTTAGGCTCCCCCATTCTTTCCCAATCTGTGAAGTGGTCTGAGAATGCAGTAGCCTTTCCTCCAAAATACTGGAGGCAAATTCATTGGGGAGAGCGAGAGAGCTTTACCATATGGACACTGCCCGATGCAGACAAATGTGAAAATAAAATTCAAGTAAAATAACATGCACATTGTGACACAGAGTGCAGGGAGTGGATAGATGAGCCTGCACTCTGATCACTTAGATGCCAATTCGTTCCCCAGAGAAAACTGGCCGAGGTAATTAGACAATCAGACCAGTGGGTTGGGTGGGATAAAGAGCCAATTAGCCCAACAGCCCACGTCTGGTAAAGAGTCACAGCAAGAAAGTGCTGGCTGCGGGAGAGAGAAAAAAAGAAACAAAGGGAAAGGGTTGGCTGAGCCCACTCACACAGAGGCGTCTGGGAAGGGAGACCTCTGTTGGTCCTCAGCTCCTGATGAGAGGACCAAAAGCACAGAAGACATTGTAAATAGACTGTTGCCTGAAGGCACTAGTAGTATTGGTGGAGGGAAGTCAAAATAAAGGGCCCTGTGAATGCACAACTAGCGGAGCCTGCGCAGTTTCTGAAGGACGACAGGAGTGAAGCCGTGCCCTGTTATACATCCAGAAGCTTTGCAGCACACACAGCTGTTCCACTGACCAGAATTGCCCTCCCAAATAAATGATTGGGGGGCAGCTGTGCTGGTGTCACCAACTACCCAGTGAACATGTGCACACTCTGGCAGTGCAGGGGGGTGGGGTGTTAAACCAAGAGCCGTTGGGTCTAACTGGCCAGTCCTAACAGCTCCAGCAGAGCACTGAGGGGCATCCATACGCAATGAGCACACTCCTGTAGGGGGCTTCACAGCAGCAGTAGATCTTTACAGAACAGTGTCTCAGGTACTGTGAAGTGCCGAGAGGCACTTTCATTTATTTAATCAGCAAGAGTAGAGCTAAGGCAAATTAAAGAACCCGGTAGTATGATGACTGGAACTGGAGCAAGCTACCTCAGAAACTCTACAGCCTCAGCATGTAACACAGGCCTCTCAGCATATTTAATAAAGCTCTGCTTCCTACAGCTCTGCCTGCAGCATCACTTATTGCTAATGACATGTGCCCCAGCTGAAGTCTAACTGGGCAAGTTGGGTCACCAGTCTCACCAGGAGGGCAATCTCCAGGACGTCCCTGTGTCAGTCTCTCACCAGCAATGCACTGGCACTGGCATTGCACCATTCAATTTTTAAAAGACTTTCTTTTATTTGTTCAGCATTTAATTTTACAATGAGAAAATTATCCTACCGGACATTCTCTAAGCAGACCGGCATTCATTTAAAACCAAGATGCAAAGTTTACTGACAATCAACCTCACATACCTTTCAGTGGAAACCACACATCACACCCACAGGCAATGGACATTAAACCACAACATGAAAGTCAACAAACAAGGCATCTGTCAGACCAACAGGGGAAGCAAATTCCAATGCCAAAACCCCATCACTAAAGCCTGGTCTCCTTTTGAAAGTTGTACTAGCATAACTATTTCAATTAGGTGTCTGGAGGGATTACCAATAGAGTTATACTGGTTCAACTCCTAGGGCTGGTCTACACTGGGAGGGAGGGGATCGATCTAAGATACGCAACTTCAGCTACAAGAATAGGGTAGCTTAAGTTGACGTATCTTAGATCAACTTACCTCGTATCCTCACGGCGCGGGATTGACGGCCGCGGCACCCCCGTCAACTCCACTTCCGCCTTTCGCCCTGGTGGAGTTCCGGAGTCGTCGGGGAGTGTGTTTGGGGATCGATTTATCACGTCTAGACGAGAAGCAATAAATCGATCCCCGGTCAATCAATTACTACCCGCCGATCTGGCGGGTAGTGAAGACGTACCCTAAATGTGAACATAGTTATACCAATGTAAAGGTGATTTATTCTGGTATAATTTATTACCCTTCCTGTACAGAAATAGCTATACCAGTATAAAGCACCTTTATACAGATACAACTATGTTTACACTAGGGGAGGTGTACTACTTTAACTATACCGGAATAGTTAAAGTGGTGCAACTTTCTAATGTAGACAAGGCCAAAGGTCTTGCCAGCAGTCCCCAGATGTTAAAATCTGGACACTGTTGCAAAAATTCCCCTGCTGATCACACCTCTCATGTAGCGCAGCGGAAGCGTGCTGGGCCCATAACCCAGCAGTCAATGGATTGAAACCATCCTCTGCTAACTTGAGTTTAGGGGGAGGGATAGCTCAGTGGTTTGAGCATTGGGCTGCTAAATCCAGGGCTGTGAGCTCAATCCTTGAGGAGGCCACTTAGAGATCTGGGCCAAAAATCAATACTTGGTCCTGCTAGTGAAGGCAGGGGGCTGGACTCAATGACCTTTCAGGGTCCCTTCCAGTTCTATAAGATAGGTAGCTGCTGTGTCAGAGGGACAGTCTTTCATGATGTGGTTAGATAGACTGATACCAATTTTCCACACATATGAAGTGCAAATTATTGCATGCAATGGAACTGAGAATAACAAGATTTTTTTTTCTTTTTCCTCTTTTTTTGGTTCTGAAAAATTGAGAAAAAAATTATTTTTGGTTAAACTGAAAATGAAATTTTTAAAATTTTTTGTGAATTGAAAAGTTAAAAAAAATTGTTTTGAGTCAAATGTTTCATTTAGTTTGACCCAAAACAAAATATTTTGTTTCAATTTAGAACATTTAATGCTGTTTACTTTAAAAAATATTAAGGCCATTTTAAAACAAAAAGTAATTTTGAATCAAATAATAAAAAAATTTTGTTTTGAAAATATCAGAATGAAACATTTGGACTTTTTCAGAATTTTGTTTGTTTCTTTCTTTGTTTTCAACATGAACGATTTGGGGGTGAAAGAAAAAAATCACAAAACATTTTGGCATCACGAAATCTGCATTTTTCACCAAAAAAAGTTTCAGGCAAAAATTTTCACCCAGATCTAACAGTGACAAATCCTTGTGTGAGGTACAGCTATAAGACATTGACTTCTTTCCTTTTGTCAAATATAACCCAACCCTGCAAACACTCGTGCACAAATGCTTGCAGGATTAGGGCCTAATTTTCTAATTCTCTTTGAAAAATGCATTGTTTGTCTGGCAATATTTACTACAGTAGAAGCTAGAAACAGCAGACATCTGACCTGCTGTATAATAACCCAGGCTGTTTATTGTCCATGATTCCATGATCCTCTGTAGATAGCGCTGGAGAGGTATGGTGTTTTTCAATATTTGTTTCATTATTTCATTAGAGATTGCAATTTGACAATATTTGTCAGTATCACACTCTTTTCCTTTTTTGGAACATCAGTGTCATCACTGCTCTTCCTTACCCCTCTAGCACCTCTCCAGTTCTCTAGGCTTCTTAAAAAATAATGGTTGGTGGCTTTGAACAATAATTATCTAGTTCCTCAATGCCATAAGATGCAAGGTACCTAGATACACTTATCAGAATATGTTCACATTTTCCAAGTATTCCTTTGCCCACTTTTTATCAACAGCTAGTTTTACTATTAAAAAGCAACAGAGGGTCCTGTGGCACAGGACCCTCTGTTGCTTTTTACAGATTCAGACTAACACGGCTACCCCTCTGATAGTTTTACTATTGTTATATGTACTCTGGTAGTGATTAGAGCCCCCAGCTGAGAACAATGTCCCATTGGGCTACGCACTGCACATAGTAAGAGATTGTAAACCCTTAGTGCATGGACTATCTAAATAGACAAAACAGAGTCAGAGTGGAAGACAGGAAGTATTATCACCATTTTACAGATGGAAAATCAAGAGACAGAGAAATTAAGGGATTTGCACAAGGTCACAAAATATATATGTAGCAGGGCTAGGAATTGAAACCAGCTCCCCAAATCCCAGTCCACAAGACTGTCCTTCCACTCTTTTATGTCTTTGTTACTAAGCACTCAAGTCAGCACTTGACCTCAATGGGACTACTCACACATGTGAGGTGCTTAAGTACCATGCTGAATTGGGGCCTAATTATCCAAACACATTTCCTTTATTTTTCTTCTGAAGTGTAGGTTTTCAAAAGTAGTTCAGAATCTCTGCCATGTTAGAGCCATTCATTTAATCTCTTGCCTCATTTAGTCATGACATTGCTATGCCTCTTGGATTTTGCTTTCCTAGTTTTATTGTAAGTGTTCTCTTGCTCCTGTTAACTCCTCTGCTTATTACCTCATGCTGCTCTTCTGCTGCCCTATGTTTCCTGATGAGTCCTAACTAACTCTGGCTATTCTTCTTTGGTCATGTCCCTCTTTTTGCTTCCCAGGAAAGGTACCTGCTGCTTTTCATTCCTTCCATTTTTCTTTTTCAGTCAGACTGTAGTCTGTAGCACATTCTTTATGCTGTGGGGTAGGATTCTCCAGCCTCCTTCCTCATGCATGGATTGTCATATATCTCTCACTGTCTATTTAGGTTCTTATATTGTGCCCATCACCACGGTATCTGAATGCCCTCTCTTTCTCACTGCACCACATTCATCACACTATATTTCTTAATTTGCTGACGCTTGTCCTCCTGAAGTGTCATCTTTCAACTACTCTGTTCCATAAACCCGTTCCTTTCTATGTGGAGTTCAAATCGCACATGGTAACTGATACCAAAAATCCATATCATTCTGACTTCTTCATTTAGAGCCTCTGGTTGCTTTCTCATCCCCCAAACAGGAAATACATCACCTAGAAACACACAGCCCACCAGCCAGCTCTCATTTTCAGTCATTCACCAGTCCAAGTAGAGAATCTGTAGTTGAATGTGTCAATCCCCCAGGAATGCCTTCCTCTTGAGCTCCTTCATTGGCTGATTTCTTCCTTATTCCCTCTCACACATTTCCCTGAGTAGTAACTCTTTTCTGAGTCTGGGTGACCAGAGTTATCTCACATGCTGTATTTCTTAGCATGTAAGTAAATAACGGAAGTCATCTTAAGCTTGTGTGTCTTATTGACCTTATTATGGAGGTAGTAAATATTCATCACGCATACAACAGTTTTCCAAACCAAATTCAGGATGTCTGAGGAGAAGGGCATGCCATTTTTCATTTAAATTGTTTGTGTATCACTCAACGAGCAACCAATCTCCACGCAGTGAGATGATTAGTCTGCGGCCTTGGGATAATGCTGTGCTGCTTTGGTTTCTTGGTACTGTGCATCCCACAATACCCCCTCCCACCACTGCACATCAGCTTTGTTGATGGCGTGTGTTCATCTAGACATCTTAACTGTTTTCTCACCGATGATACCATTGTGTTCTCTTTAACATCTGTCTAATGTTCTGCAGCCTACATGGTTGTGAATTCATGTGTTTATTTTACTAGCGGAATACACCTGCAACCTAAATATTGTATGATAAGCAGATGTTTGCATCTCTGAATTGAACCATGCACAAAGATTTGTAGACCCAAAAGCTTCAGATTTAGTGAGTGAGAGCCAAGGTCACTGGTGGACTTTCAGATTCAATAAATCTTGCCATTATTGGGCGGGGGGAGGCAAGGAAGAAGTCGTTATAGACATATAACCATTTTAAAAGTATGCCACTGATGATCTGCAAAACAGATGTAAGTCAGGTCAATTTTTGATACATTAAACTGACCCCAGCAGGGCAGGAGATGAAATAAACTAGAGGTCTGACTGGGAACCACACAGGGAACATGAAGCACGTCAGGAGTGGAAATGGCAATAAGAAGCCACTGTTCTTACCAAGAGGAGGAATAAAATGCAATTAAAAAGACCAAATGTTTGATTCACACCATACAACAAAGCTGATATTTATATGGCTCCGCATGAGATGTATCTGAAATTAGATGTTTGTAAATCACATGTGGGAGGGTGGCATGGGGCTAAAATGGACTGCAGTAGTGAAGATGTTAGATTGGCATCCTTAACTCTGAAGTCCTCCATCATCAGAGCAGGTACAACTGCTGTGCCATCTTCTCCCCCCTGCCTGCCATAATAACCACCGGGCAAAGTTCTCCTATGACTGGCTGAGGTTCTGTGGCCTGTGTTATGAAGGAGATCAGACTCGATGACCATAACGATACCTTCCAATCTATGAATATACCATAAAGCTGTCCTGGCAGACTTACCTCTAAGGCAAAGAAGATAGTTCCATTTTGATAATCCATCCAGTCCTTGGCCTCACTGCTGAGAATATCCCAGGAACCATATAGCCAATTGAACAGCCATCACCTTGTGATAACTTTAAGTCATACTGATCTGGGCTTGATCTGAAGCAGTGACATAGAGGTGATAGGCACCATATGCTATTCCCAATCCCTGCAGTCAGCTAGTCCCATTTCACACAGGGAGTTTTGCTATTTCCACCATTATTTTCAAAACAAACTCAAGTGGCCAAAAGTGGCTTCTTGAGCCATTTATAATAAAAATTAAAACACCTGCATGTGGACTTTTCAAAATCAGGTTATTTATATTTGGGTGCAGAAGGACCGACTCAGGAGCCTAACTTTGGGCATCCATATTGGCCCTAGTTTGTCACTTCTGGAGATGCAGGTTTCATTTTAGCTCCCACACTGCTGTATGCAGGATATAGGAATACATGGCCTCACAGGCTGCTGCTGAAAATTTCACTGTAAATGCAGACTTAGAAAAAACTGCTACAATAATGTGTTTGATTTACAGCAAACTGTGACATTCTAAGCCCTCAGTGAAACTACTATTTCAAAGCATACATCCATCACATATTCTACATCTTGCATCTTTTACTTCCCACCTCCTCCCAAGTTGTTTCATACTTGAAGATATACAAAGCAAGATTATATGTCGTGCTCGCACTAAGAATTCAATACATAAGAACGGCCATCCTGGGTCAGACCAATGTTCCCCCAACCCAGTATCCTGTCTTCTGACAGTGACCAGCGCCAGGTGCTTCAGAGGGAATGAACATAACAGGCAATCAGCGAGTAATCCATCCCCTGTTATCCACTCCCAGCCTCTGGCAAACAGAGGCTAGGGACACTCAGCGTATGGGGTTGCATCCCTGCCAGTCCTGGCTAATAGCCATTGATGGACCTATCCTCCACACCCAGAACTGGGATGCCAACAGTAATGAATAGGACTATCAGATTCACTAAGTGCAAGTTCTTCACCATCACTACAAGCTTCAGAATCAATTAAAGAACATATATTTGAGTGGCTTGTCGCCACTATATTTTGCCATTCATTTACTGGGCATCAAAAATACGAGCAGTGAAAATCCTAAGTAGCCAGAATAATTGAGGGGCTGTGTTCACATTTGCCCTTTCTGAGCTGTGTTCCCAATGTCATCAAACCTCAATTCTTAAAATTCTTCACCAGGACTTCTGACTTTCTTAAGAAAAATAACAAAGTATATTCTATATTTTATGTTCTGGGGAAGGACATATTGTAAATGTCCATGTCCTGGAAACCACAGTACATTGGTCTGATAACAGAGATATCCCTTAAGGACGCTACCAGCCTTTTTAGTGAAAAATGTGTCAATTTTCTGCTTTGTTGCCATCCCATCTCAGACTAGCCTGCAGGTGAAAGTGAGTTTAGTATTCACTATTTATCACAAACTGATTACTCATCCAATTTCTCATTACTGAAATAAGGCATTAAAAATCAAAGTAATCTTTCACTCAAAGGGAGACTTTCCAACCAGCTGTTTCCTTCAAAAGCTTTGCTCCTTCTTTTCCCCTATTGCCTCCCCTAGGGAGCCCACAGGGAGACAGTATTATGTAGGATGCCAACTGTTGACTATTCATCATGGCCCTACTCTCCAAGGGCCCATCTACCTTGAATCATTTATCACTTGGGGTTGTGTGTGTTGCTGCAGAAATAAATCAGACCAGGGAACACCAGATGCTCCTGCATCACATAGTTCTGTCTTAATTTATTGAAGAGGTGTTTCTTTATTCAGCATAAATGGAAGCAGTGTGGTTCTCACTAGGCACGGAGCAGCAGGGACAGTGATTTAGCTCCACTGAATAAAAGTGGGAATAACTTTCCAAGAGAGAAATTTAAAAGTAAAAGCACGCGAGCTTGGAAACACCCACGGGGTGAGCAAACGGTCAGTTTTCCAATTAAAGCCAGTGGGGAGAGAGCTCCAAGAAAAACACATTTAGTGCTTAAGTGTGTGTCTTTTGTTCTGGGCACACAATATCATTTTGTTTCTTGGACTAGGTCTTGCTCCCGGATAGAATAACTAAATATCCAGCTATAAATCATAGGATTCAGGCTTGCTTTTCTTTCTTCAAGGTTGTATTATATAATAAAAAAGGTCAAGTCAATGCAAAGCAAGTTGTAAGCTGCAGATCGACAAAGTACAAAAGGTCCTAGGTCTCTTCTAAGTACCCTTCAAGAAAGATAGGGCTAGTGCTAACGTGAAGATCTACTTTTGTTACAGACCACACAAATCTTCTCAAGGGTAGCAAGAGTTTCTCCTGTTCTTGTTTTCCTTAATGCTCTTGGAATAGTTATGTCACTAATTACATACAAAAACAACTTAATTTGACCCCCTTTTGCATGCATATGCATTATGAAAGTCTTGTCCAACAACATATGGGAGTCTATCACAGTGTCAGGACTAGAAGATCGCAGCTGTCCTAGGTTCCAATCCAGAGTCTTTAACACGTAGCAACCTTTTCCTTCGTGCGATCTTCTGCCTCATTCACTGTCCATCTTGTCCACTGTGGCTCTGAAGCTGCACCATTAAAGTGAATTGGAGCTTTACCACTGACTTTAAGGAGTGTAGGGTCAAGCCCTAGTTGAGGCAAGGCCCCTCTGGAACAAATACTACACAATTGTTTAGTTAAAGACTAGCCAAATTAACATTGCACAGACAACCTTAATTTTGGTATTTCCTAACTTTTGAATGCTTAACTTTGCATTCTTAATAGCCAGTGTCAGAAGACAGGATACTGGGAGAGATGGACCTTTGGTCTGACCAGTATGGCCACTCTTATGTTCTTGTAATCTAATATAATATCCTCCTTATTAAAAACAATACATGGAAGAGCTGAACTTCGAACTCATGATTGCCTCTGGCTCCAAAGCCAGTACCCATTTCCTTCTGCCAGAGGAGGAAAGCAGTGGTGAGAACAGCAGCAAAATTCACCATAATTCACTTGATTTATCACTCTAGCTTTGTGCCCACCAAGTAGGCATTTTAATGGGGGGCTAGAAGCATACTCAGCGCTGATGGTGTAACACCAACAGACACCAGTTGTTGGGGGGCAGAATTGAACCTGGGACCTCTGTAGCTAAATCCATGAGTCTCTACTGCATGAGCTAAAAGCCGCATAGCTGTTTGCTAAGGCTGTGGCAGACTCATTAATCTCAAAGTGGTCTTGGTGCCATTAGAGGGGACAGAACACCACACCCAGAGGTGTATGGGTTACAATGGCACATAGGAAGCTCTGGAGCAGGGGCATGATTAGTGCTGGTGGAATGTTCCAGTAATGTAGCATCATGTCACTAACAAGCTCTGGACAGTCACAAATGGCCATTTTCAGAGGCTCAAAACTTGGCCGAATGACGGTGGATTTTTTATGGTGACAAGAAAAATGCATCTCTCTGAGCCAGGACTACTCCTCCAGCCTCTTTTCAAGTCTCTGCTTTAACCCCTGGAGATATCAGAGTTCTTTGAAGATATGACTGGAGGTGGAGGAGGGAGATTTTAACCATCCCTATTTTCCTTACTGCATTCTCAGAAATGGCTTCACCATTTTCCACTGACATTTTCCTAAATTATTCATCCAGAAGCAGACGTCTAGCGTGGAGAATTTCCGCCCAAACAGTTAAAGTTGACAAAGTTATAAGCCACTGTAAGCAGCACCTTCATCCAGTATTGAGAAAAAAGTTACCTTAACTATGTTGTGGGGGACTTTTGTCCCCCAAAGAGGTTCAGAAACTAAGAGCAATTCTTTAAAGAGGAAAATTTTAGGCAACTTTTAACTCTAGGACTATGTCTGCACTAAAATAGCTGTGGAGGCAGGGGTAGCATGGGGGGCAGCTCAGGCTAGCCTCCTGATTGTAAACCCACCCAGACCCAGTATCTACCAGTACATACTCTGGTAGATAGCCCAAGCTGCCACCCACGCAACCTCTGGCTACATTGCTATTTTTAGCATGATAGAGCTAGTACATATCTGTCCATCCACATTGGGAAACAGTCCCAGCAGCGTTGTAGACATACCCAGCCTGTTGTCTCATGAAGCTTTCAGGACACTGGGAAATCCTGAGTAGTCAATAAGAATTTTGTTTATCCCCCAGCAGAACACAGATTCCACTAAATCAGAGCTGCTCTCCTTAAAGACAAACAAATGTTAGAAAAATTACTGTAAATTGCAAGATGGCTAGGTAAGGTAGCAGCAAAATGTAATTTCCATTATAAACCCATCTTCTCCCTCTTCCAGCTTTCTGTAAACATGTCTTCTATGGAGCAAAACTTTTGTCTCAGCCTAAATATGAACTTTTTGGGGGAAGTTTGAACAAAACCCCTACAGCTGTTTTAGAATTATCCAGGAGGGGAACAAATGCACATTTCCCAGTATCAACATTATCTCGGTTTTGTTTTTTTTAGTTCAAGGGGAACATTTTGTTTATTTAGAATTAGACGTTGTTTTTTTTTTTATTTAGTTATCAGCATGGTACGTCCATAGTTCTCAATGAAAAATACTCAACTTGTTATGTTTGAAAAAATATGGTTTAAATCTGAGATGTAATTAGTAATCAAAATGATTACAAGTATGCACTGTGGACGGGTTGAAGTTTTGATTACTCACTTTGCTGTTGAAAGCACAACTTCTTATATCAAGTGAACCAAATTCAATTCACCTAAAACATTTAGAAGTTGCATTTCCTACATTTCCTTTGCTCCCTTAATGTTTCCATTAACTTAGGTCTTTGCATTTTTAATTGGACATTTAAACAGTCTCTAATTTTGCACTCAGAATTTTGCTTTTGCAATCTCTTTTGGGCAAAACTTAGTGGATGCAAATGACAGTATTTGGACTAAATCTGCTGAAGTTATCACATAGTTAGACATCTGCAGTAAACGATGTGGTTTGAGCCCACAATTAAGAACTTGTCTACACATGGAAATTTACTGGCATTACTATACCAGTACAATTATAATGCTATAATTATGCAGTTATAACTCCTTGAGTGGGCTATCTTTTTTGGAATGACAGGGCCTTTCTTTGGCTTAGTTTATGTTGCTTGAGCATAACTGTTCACAATTTTAATTATCTACAGTCACAAAATTGGTATCTAGATTCAGACCCTTTTTAAAATTTGACCTGATATACAATACAGAGAGAGAGACAGACAGACAGACACACACAAGACTAGCTAGGTAGACAAATAAGTCAGTAAACACGTGTCAAAATGTTTTCAATTTCAAAAAATATGAAATGTAAAAAATAGGAATTGGTGCTAACAATAAAGGCCTCATTCCGTCAAGGTGCTTAAGCACATGCCTAACTTTAAGCACTAGAGCAGTACCCTTGAAATCAACGCAACCAGTCTTGTGCTTTAAGTTAGGCACTTGCTTCTACGCCTTGCAGAACTGGGGCTTTAACAGACATCACCACAGATACCGCGGAGGCAAAGGTTCATTTGTGGTTTTGTTTTCAGGACTGCTCATCATTGCTTTGCGGTTTTCTCAGCTGCCGCATCTCACTCATTAGAAAATTCCCATAACGGGGGAATCTCAGGAGGCAGTGGTGCCAATTCAGATATTTCTTGGGGGCAAATTCTGTTCCAGGCCCCCCAGGAGGGACCCTGTTCTCGTCCCCGCTCATCCCTGTCCTCCTGCAGGGACCTTGGATCTTCTTCAGCCAGAAAGCTTTCTCCTCTCTTACCCACACAGTGCATGAGCTGGTGCCACCAGGGAATCATGCTCTTGGCAGACTCCCCTGCACTCTGCTGTTTGGGCACAACTCCCCCTGCACCAAGTCACACCATCATTTGGCCCAGCCAACCCTCTGTCTGGAGGGTGGGCAGCCGGGCCAAATTTGAGTGGCGTTGTGACCCCATGTGCCAGATCTCAATGCCGCTCACTGAAATTTGACCCAGATACCACTACGCCTGTATGGAGGGGTGGCTGTGTCAAATTTCAGTGGCTTTGTGACCACACAGCCAGAGTGATGCTTCAAGACCACTCCAGCAGCAGCCCTACTGATTTACTATGGGACGACTGCTTCAAAGTGGTCAGGCCATGCCCCTCCCTGCAACCCCAGCTCTGTGACCTAGGAAACTTTGCGCAAGTGCAAATATCTTGGGGGTGTGGGGATATTTACTCCCCCTCATTTACACCACTTCCCAGTTGCGATAAATTAAATTATAAATGAGAACTATAGCTACATAGATCACATTTCAGCAAAGAAAAACAAGCCTTAAGGACCCTTTTAAAGCTGTGATAAATTAGACTGTGCATGGTACAAATATTTATCCTGCACCTTTATTTCTTTCTCACTGGTCAATTTAATTAAGACGAGTCCCTTTGGATTATATTTCTGTAAGAAAGGTGTGTTGCATTCTTTGCCCAAGAGGGACGTCATTCATTTTGAATGAAGATCTGAAAATTCATGTCTCCGCAGCTTATGAATATAGATGTGATTTAAAATACACACTTGGCTTGCTTGAAGTCTTAAGCATGGCTTGTTTTTTAAAGGCCCGATCCCAGAAGCACTGCCGAGTAGAGAGTATATGATGATGAGTTGGTCCCAATTATTTTCCTTTGACAGGAAAAAAGGAACAGAAGTGAAATAACACTAACCCATTGGCCAACTTTCTGTCAAAGGGACGGGGGGAAGAGCCATTGTGGCCTCAGCTCTCTTCTCTCCAATCTCACAGACCCCCACCTCACCCCATAAAACACCAGGTATTTGCCAATCTGTAGCTTCAAAGGGAGGTGCCAGGGCGGGGAGAGGTGAGTCAAGCTTGATTACAGAGACTCGCTGTGGTATCATCCCTCAAATTTATAAGGATCAGCCCACAAAGATCAGTATTATCTTATGCACATAACTTCTCAGCACTGTTTGCCCTCACTAATGGCTCAGGTGCAACAGGGGAGCCTGTGCCAGCGAGGCTCCAGCATGGCCGACAGGTTCTACGAGATCCAGTGAGTACCACTGAGGCCCTGAGATTTGTGGGGACTCCACTGGGGCTCTCAAGCACTCTGTGGATTGGGAGATCCAGGCTCATTGCCCGCACTGGAATGCAGGTGACGACCCCCACCCAACCCCCTTTTGCAAGATGTGGCAGACTGTCCGTGCAGCAAGGACACAGAGGAAATGAGATGACCTTAAAACCAAAACAACTCCTGATGCTTGACACAACATATCAGTTGGGAGAGAAAATGGCCTGTTGCACAACACACACAGATCATTTCTGAGGATGCCACGTTAACTCCAGAGGCCGTGTGACCCAGTGGCTTGGGCCCTGGACGAGGATGCAGGTGACCTGGGTTCTATTCCCAGCACTATCACTATGACCTCATGCAAATCACTTCACCTCTCTGGCTCCTTTGTCTTGTCTATTTAGATTGTGAGATCTTTGGGATGTGGATTGTTTCTCACTGTGTAGCTGTAAAGCACCTAGAAGCTTGCGAGACCCCGTCAGTGCTACTAGAATACATGTAGTAAAGCATAACAAAACTGCCACTTCTGTCTTTGTGCAAAGTATGTTCTCAGAACTGGGTGTCAGAACACTACGGCTCAGTTCAGAGAGGCGTGTGCCTGACTTTTCACTAGATCAATGTCATTTCTCCCATGAGTGAAAGTTCACATGTACACGTGTTTGGGAGACCTGTACATCTCTAGGCTTTCCTTTGTTCACAAGTTTGGTGTATGCAACTTGAACAATTCCTTCTGCTGCCTAGCCGATAAAGGATGAATACAATGCACCTCAAGGTCAAACAATAATAAAAGACTGCATCACTTGAGTTCCTCTTTAAAGGAACAACTTTTTGATCAAGGCTGAATAATGTGTAAATAACTCCTGTCACATTTTCTTTCATGACCGAGCCCACCAATACACTGTGCTCAGCCTCATTCACAAAACAAGGGACTTCACTGCTCGCTATAAAGGTCACCAGAATATTAACACTACCTCTGCCATCACTTCTGAAGCACACAAGCCTGACTTGAATCACTGTGGGTAATTCATGCAGCTGACACCTGGGCAGGGCTGGAGGGGGTTTCTTTACACTTTTACAGCACACTGCACAGCTTCACGGCAATGCAATTCTAGCTCCCCAGTTCCAGCCCCTGCAGAAACACTTTGTATTGGACCATGGACTCCCTGTTAGTTTTATTTAAGAATGTTCAGTTAATGCCTGGCTTGCATTAACTAGTGTTTTAATTGGTGATGTCCTTGCTGAGAAGTCAGGCAAAGTCCTTGGTGAAATCTGGCCCATTGTCTAATGAAACTCATTGTGAACAAGTGGGATCCTGTCTTCAGTGTAGGACCGGAATGTATTTTAAGCCCCTGTATTTCACTTTGTTAACGTCCGGTAACGTTCCATTTTTGAAATCTCACTGTGGCAACACTGGCACTTTTAAACCACTATACTGTACAGAATGTTCTGGGCTGCACCAGGATTGGGTGCTACAATGTTTAAATGTAAATCCATTTGAATTGGTGTAGTATTCAACTTATTATCAGTGCTACAAAAATAAATGCAACATTAAAAAAAGTAGGTCCAAGAATGACTTACATTGTACATTGTGCTGTAAACTGTAGACACTGTTTAAGTTTGGTTTTCATGCTTTGGTTATGAAAATACACAGTATGCTTCCAGAATGATGGCAGGCTGCTTGCTATCCTTAAGTGATACCAACTCAGTGCAGCAAATGTGGAACCAGTTAAAGAGTTGATGTGAACAACAGCAATATTAAATAAAAAGAAGTTATATATTGTTCTCTAACGTATGCTGTGCATGCGACAATGGAGCATGTTGAAGCCTTTTGACAACAGATAGCAGAGTAATCCTAAATGTTTAACCAATACAACTGTCACCAGCTCACCATCCTGGAGCGCCTACCTCAGGCCGATCACAATGATGCAAGTGAATCCACCCTTAGGTTCTCCTCTTCCCATGGATTTGTCCTGTCACACCAAACCAGAAGAACCAACACCAAGTCTCAAGTCCAGTTTGACGCCTTTTCCTCAGGCTATCACTGTTTCTTGGAACAAAACAAAAACAAAAACAAGATAAACAAACAAAACTCCAATGATTTGTATAGGCTTTTACATGTTGTAAAAGGCTTGTAGTATAGACAGTTATTCAATGGGTCCAGACCTTCTTGAGTCATTCCCCTTTTGTTCAAGGCATTCAGCCAGGACCCCACTGATCCAGAGGTTACTTTTCTTAGTTCACACACCATAGCTTTCTGCTGAATGTTTAGAGTTCCTTCCTTTCATGTTCTATGCCTAGATCCAGGGACCCTACCAGAGGCTAAGGGCTTCCTACAGTCTCCTTTCACCAGCACATCCTGGGATCCCTGCCCAAGCCACTCCACTCTAGACAACCCCTTCCTCCTTGTTCACAGGGAGGACCTGAAGAGCTTTCTATGTCTGCAACATCTTCATTCTCTCGCCTCTTTGGGCTCCCCCTCCTCACTCCCTTAGCTGCCCTTCCTGATATTATCATTTGTCCCTCATCAGGGCCACCTACTCCATCACAGGGGAACTGAACCTGATTCCCTTAAAGGGTCCAGTCACCCCATGATAGAAACATTACATAAAAACAAAATTGAATTCACCAACAGCAAGGCCCTCAAGAGGAGGGTATCAGTCACTTGACAGCTACATGCTGAAGGCTTGATTCTGCTTTCCAACATGTGTGGCATTAACATCAACACTATAAATCCATGTACAGCTCTATGTACCCCACTAACATGGAAAAGCTTACCCAGGAGGCTTTCTAGAGGAGAGTAAATATTCCAAAAATATCATAATACCATTTTACTGATAATCCAAAAGGTAACAGACACAATTGCCTTTGATTTGTAACCCTGCTTCACAACAGAGGATGCACCCCCTCACACATGTGTTTTCATGCAAAAGTGCTTATTAATAAAGGAAGGAAAAGAAATACAGAAAAGCGTGGACCTGTCACTCCAAGAAACCAGTTGGCAGTTTAGGCTTTCCAAAAAGTGCTCAATGACTTAAAGAACAGGGCATTGAGGTCACCACAATCCTAATTTTAAACCTCAACTAAATGATAACCCATGTGAGTAAAGGCCCTGATCCAAAGCTGGCTAAGTCAACAGGAATCTTTCCAATGACTTCAACGGGCCCTGGAGCAGTGCCTAAATGTATATATTTTGTTAAAAAACGCATAACCCTGATGAGTCCAGTATTCTTCTTCTCTGTAACTCATGTAACATCATGCCTGCCTGCTTAAATTAAGGACTATTTTAAAATAATGAACTGATTCTAGTCCTCGGTTCTGCTCCCACTGGAGGTTTTTATATATAAACATTTGTCTGTCACTTTACCATTTCCCTATACTTCAGTGCTGTTGTTGCAGACCTGCAGGTATAATAGGCTTTACAGACCAATGTATAGACTATTCTTAGGATGATGCGTGTGATGCACTGTACCACTCACCAATATATATGCAGAGCATTTTAAGAATGTTCTCTGATGGATAGGAATTATTGCTTTTACTATCCCGGGCTAGTTTTCCTAAAGTTACTTAGGAACCCTCTGTCAGTTGTGAGCTCTGGCTCTCATTGGAGTCACAATCCATTTTTATATCATGTACAGTGTATGATGCTGTGAGTCAAGGGAGGCAGCAAAATAAGACCCATTTATGCTGAATTAAGGTCAGATCCTGTTCACACTGAAATCAATAATAAAACTGCCACTGACTTAATGACCATTAGGATTGCCTCTTCAGACAAAGCCCTCTGCTCCACTAGGGTGCCGGGTCTCTTGTTTTTCTAATCTGAAAAACTGATTTTGCCTCAGTGGGTTTTCTTTTCTTCATTTTGTGCTTTCCTACAGGGAATCAATGGGTGCATCTCTGGATCTGCTGAGTGGCCATAAAATATCAGTGCGTGTGCCATATGGAAAGTGTTGAAATGCATTTGCATGTTTGCTTAGGGATTACACCACTGTTAGCTACAGTTATTCCTGAAACATAACCCAAGAGCAAAATAAAGAGGATAGTTACATTAGAACAGATCTAAAGCCAACACAGAATACATTTGCTTCCGGGTAATTGCACTTGCAAAGAAAAATATTTGATGGCGATATTTGCGGAGGTTCTGTCTGCATGATAACTGGCTCTTTGGAAGCCTTCAACACCGACCCCACCCCATAGGCGTAAAGGTGAAAATTGCAATAGCACAGAGGTCAAAAGCATGTATCTCAATAGCCATTTGAGACACAATCCCGCTCTGAAACAGACTCTCACAAAAAGTAACAGAATAGAAGCTATGAAATGATGGGGGGGGGGGAATTAAATTAAAACAGTGGTTACATAAGCAGGACAAGCAGTATGTGGGAGAGGGGGGATGGAGAGAAATTGATCCATTGCATACACTCTGGCTTTTCATGTAGAAATGGATTAATTCAGCTGCAGAGGCCAAAACATTCAGCTATTTTGATGAATTCAAACATATACACAAAATTAATGTACTTCAGCAAAAAACTCCCTTGGTACAGTTGGCTGATTATTGAACAACTGATTATTTAATTAAATAGAGTCTTGGCATCTTGCAAAACATATTTCAATGCATTTGTTTTTTAGATAAAGCAGAGGGTTGGTGTTGTTTGCAAATGACTGCATTAATCACTCCCTCAGCTCTGAATCCAAAGGAGTTCCTACTACAGAAAAGCTTTGCCCGTGTTAACCTTCAGGCTGCCATCGACGCCCACAGACTCTCTTCCATCCAATCCATCTGTCCATCAAGAATGCTGGCATCAAAATGGTTAAAGAGATGTAAAAATCCAGACACTACTGGTGGTGGGTTTTTGTTTGTTTGTTTTTAAATGAACATTCTTGAATAATCGCAGTGGAGGGGATTTTTGTTCCCACTTTCCACAGAGGGGAAAGACAAGGTGAAGACGTCATCAGAGCTTTTAAAACTAAGCCTCTTTCTTTTATTTAAAAAGGAAGGTTTTCCTATTGCCTGCAGACAAATTCAGAATTCATCACTGTTGCCAGACCACCTGGGACATAGGGAGGATGGGAGCTTTCCAGATGGGTTTTAAGACAATTCATTTATATTTATATAGCCAGAATAAATGTTTTTCCTGAGATAGCATTTCCTTTGCTGTATCTAGACCACCAACAAAAGAGGGAGGCACAGAAATTCTACTGCATTAATAGTCTTGGTGTTTACAGCTTTGGCATTTATTAACTTTTGGGAGCTGTTTATTGAGTCATAAACAGTACTAATGGGGATATTATCTCTAAATTATAGAAGTATTACAGTATTTGGGTTAGTTAAGAGAACAGTTTAAAGCAGTTACATAGTTTCAATTTATCACAATTACCAACATGATCCCATAATGGGAATTTAATTGCTAGTTGTTGGCTTATACTATGAAAAAAATACAGTAATAACTTATGACATATAACACATGCACATGAGTGCAGACACAAACACACACACAGGCACGCACACACTTCTAGAATACCTCCTTTCTATCCTATCTTCTAATATAATGTATTTTTATTACAGTGACTAAATTCATCAGGGCCTCGATTCAGCAGCCCATCCCAGTTCAACAAAGCATTTAAGCATGTGTGTCTGCTGCACTGCGTTCAATGAGATTTTTAAAACATGCTTAAATTGCTTTGGTAAATAGTGATGGGCTTAAGATGGGCTTAAATGCTCTGATGAACTAGGGTCTAGAAGCACAACACAGTTAAGGAGAAAACCTGACTCCACTGAAGTCAATCTGACTTTGCTGTTGACTTCACTAGAGCAAGAATTTTATCTATGGATACTACAGCTGGAAACTGATTCAAAGCTCACTGAAGACAATGGGTGTATTTCTATTGACTTCAGTGAGCTTATGGATCATGGTGACCAAACTGAGAGCCCTGAGTTTCCACTAATACATGCAAGTGGAAAGTTTGTACCACTGAACCTTCAAGACAACGGCATTCTTCTAACAGTTTTCCCTTTCAATGAGGAAATTTTCTAAACTACCGTAGTTAACACTATGAACTTGTACTGTGAAAGGGTATTTCTACCAAGTTGCTAACCATTGGCTTACACCATGGGCCTGAGAAGCGGCTGACTCTGAACTGGCTTCTCCAATTTTTACTAAAGCTAATTCTCAGTGTAAAACTATTAGCTAAAGAAGGGGAAGAGGAAGCGGACAGATGGCTCAGCTGAAGGGCAGTTGAGGACAGCCAATTTATTTATTGATAACACATTCCAAAACCAAACAAAAACTGCCAGATGTTTCAGACCATCCAGCTGTATACAGTAACAGCCTATATAACATATAACCTTAATATACTATACCTGGATGAAATGTCTTCCTCTTTCTTCCTTCCCGTCAAGATACTAGTTTTATTCTCCCGACTGCTGGATCAACCAGATGAGAAAAGTTATTCTAATGGCTCTGTAATTCCTTATCAGGAACCATGGGAGCATCTGATGGTGTTTAACCAGAAATAAGCTGGCAAGTTGCTATTGCTGAAAGAGGGACATTTCTCTCCTATTATAGTTGAGTGACTAAATCTTCTGAAGCTTCAGACATCATGGTATTAAGATCTTTGTAGATCCACCATGGGAAGTTTGTACCTGGGGATACTCAATTGCCTATTGAGCTAAAAGACAGACCAAAGAGAGGGTCTATCAGTTTGTTTTGGTGTGGGGGAGGCCCTCCTTGGCATGAGATGGAATCAGCTCCTATTGACACCTGATGTAATAATGAAGAAGAGTGAGCTCAACGCTATCTTCACTCATCTGGGCAAAAATGATGTGGTAGCATGAAGGAGAGTGAAGGAGACAGGCAGTCATTGGCACTGATCTGGATGTACGTGAGGGTGATACAGTTGGCACTGCTGTCCAGGAGAGCTGGTGTACTGAGCCGGGCAGGGAAAAATATTATAAGATGAGGAACATTACTCATGTTCATGGTAAGTTGATGCTGGTTCATGACGACACTGTTTATGGGTGCCTGCATCTGATGTACAGACATCTTTAGTGCAGACATACAGATATGGATTGAAGAAGTTGTGGGAGACAGCAGCTTAGCAATGCATTAGCTGCACCTGGTGGCAGGTAGCCCTTGCTCTCATATGACAAGTTATTTGGCTGAAGCAGCTTTTTTGAGGAATATGTAGAATTCCCATTCTGTCAGGTACCGCGGCTCTTGAACCCAGGCCGGGGCAGGGAGGGGGCAAAGGGAGACGTGCCAAGCAAAAGCCTGTCTCTGTGCCACAAGCCTACATGAGGGAAGTGCAGCTAACGCCTCACCACCACAGACTACTCTCACTGACTCAGCTGGGTCAGGAGACTGGCAGCAGACTGCTGATTGGGCACCACCAAGCATAAAGTTTCCTGTTCCTGTCTGACCTTTTGTCTCAGCAACTAGTTGCCAGGTCTGCTGCTGACCAGACTCCTGATATCAAGTTCCTGACCCTGGTCCCTGTTACCATACCTTGGTCCTAGTTCCTGCCTCCTCAGCTGGTTCTGCTCCTTGCTCCTGCTTCCTCACCTTCATTCCAGTGACTGACTCTGGCCTGACCCTTGGTGTGAATTCTGATTCTGGCTTAATCCTTGGCATGGCTACCGACTCCACCTTGGCCCTGACCCTTGGTTTGGCTCCTGACTCTAACCCTGTCTTGGCTTCTGATGCTGCCCCACTATGGCCCCTGACACATTCTCAGGTACTGGGTTGAGCTAGTAAGTCAACATTGGGTACTTTACAAAATCCAGTCAGCATAGTGGGGTGAGGCAGTACCTCAGTGTGCATCTCAGCTACTGTCATGTAAAGCTGGGATGTCTGTGGACAAAAGTTATATTTAGGATCTGAGGGAGGCTCTTCTCCAGACTGTTCGTTAAGATCAATGGCAAGGACTGCCTCCCACTTTATGAGATAAGTGCTTTAAAGTTGTGGCCTTATGCCATCTGGAAATATAATCTTATGATATGGTCTTCATTCAGGCATCTCATTAGCAATGTGAAGAGAGAGAGGAAGCCAGTGGCAGGATTAAGGGGTTGAAATAGTCAGGGGGGTTGTATGCTTTATGTTACATTATACAAACAATAAGGCTGGCTGATGATTGGCTGGGGCCTCTTCATTGCCACTTGTGAACAGAAGATCTGGTGAAAATTATTTGTACTATGTAGTTCCACACAACTTTGCCAGGCGCATTGTGAACATGGTGGCAAGGAATGAAAATCCTTACATGAACCTGCTATGCACCATTCCTAGTAGATTTTTCTGTGGCTATCCATGTTGTCTAGGCCATGAGAAAGAAAAGAAGGCACAGACAGAAGTGGGGGAGGGGAAATTCAGTGAGTATTACTAAAAATACACAGAACAGCATTACAAAATAGTCAAAAGACAGAAAGATGGTAGTTCTCAAACTTTCTTTCCAAGAAAAACAAGTCTTGTTACTTATCTACACAGAGATCTTGTCAGACATGTGAGAAGGCATTTTCAAGTCTAAAATAGCTTAAGGAGTGACTTGATCACAATTTATAAGTACCTACCCAGGGAACAAAAATGTGGTAATAGAGGGCTCCTCAATCTATCAGATAAAGGTATAACAAGATCCAATCCCTAGACACTGAAGTTAGACAAATTCAGACTGGAAATAAGGCACACATTTTTAATGATCAGGGTAATTAACTTTTGGAACAACTTACTAAGAGGTGTGGTGGATTTTCCATCACTGGCAATATTTAAATCAAAATGGGATGTTTTTTCTGTAAAATATGCTTTAGTTCAAACAGGAATTAATTCTGGGAAGCTCTGTGGCCTGTAGGACGTTGGACTGGATGATCACAATGGCCCCTTTTGGCCTTGGAATCTATGACATTATGGAGTCTAATCTATGTTTTAAATGTATGACCACAAAACAAATCAGATTTAAATAATCTATTAAACTTGTTTATAATACAGAATCATAAGATAAGCTAAGTATTTGTCTTTCTAAATTAAGCACTTGTCCTTCTCCTTGAATTGCAATTTGAGATAAAAACCTGTGATCCTCAGTCAAAGAATTTGAAAATTTCACAAAAGTAACCAGAAAATACTAGTGCAGAGCTGAGAGTCAGACCTTCTGAGTTCTAATCCCGGTTCTTCTACTGACTCACTATTGCCTCAGGCAAGTCCCTCCACGTCTCTGCCTCAGCTTCCCCACCCTTCTTAAACTGAAATAATACCTACCAGCTCACAGGGTTGCAGTGATAATGAAGGAAGTCATGTCTAAACATGGCTTTGAACTCGTACAGTGCTATATACGTGCAAAGTACTGACAGGAACTCCACTTAATCATCACAATCTTGACCAATGAGCAGGGTATCAATTCGTTTCAGATGAGAAATTGCTGTTTTACACTGAGGACACCCGTTCACTAAGACTGGAATAAAACCACCAATTCATTTCACACAGATTCCCCAAATAAGTTTTGACATTGATCGATTTAGGTTGTATGTAAAGCAAAAATCAAGAGCTCAGAGTTTCTGTTACACTTGCAAGATATTTACTTCTATATTGGGTAGGCTGCAATTATCTCTGATACCAGGAAATGTTATGCTTTGCTAGAACCCCTTCATAAACTAACTGGCTTTGACATAAACAACACTTTAGATTCAGCAGGGATACATCAACATAAAACTAAGCAGCATGAATAAAAAATGGAAGAGAATATTAAATTATTGTGCCGATATAGTCTGACTTAATGTTGTCGATGATAATTTTTGTTTGTTTGCAGATGAGAATGGTTTGGGGTCAGTCACACTTTGCTATATTTGATTCTCACTGTAAGACTTCTGAATATTTGTGCATTCTACATATAACCAAACATGAAGATCAGTTTAAAGGATATTTTTATTTGTGCTCATGTACTTACAGTACAGTACTTTGTATTTTGAAAGAATTACAAAAATACATGAACTATATTTCTACATTGGAGTAAGACATTTACATTCAATAAAATCTACATCTGTGATTCTTTTATTTTTTAAGGAAAGTTTACAGTATCTGTCCAGATACGCTTGGTGAAGTTGCAACAGTAATTCAAAAGAAGTGACCTGCATAGACCAGATTATTCTTCAATGCCAAAAACATCCTGTATTAGGGGTAAATATTTGATCCTTTTCACTGGAAGGGATGGTGGCTGCCCACTCCAGTCATCTTCATACTGAAAGTGATAAACAAGAGGACAAACTTAGAACTCCATTTTGAAAACAAAAATAACTAGAAATGTCACAAAATAATGTTAAGCAAGTTATTTCATTTCTACATGCAAATCACCTGTGGAAAAAAAACAAATTTGTAAAGCATATCTTCCTAAAGAATATGGTATTATCAATTTTGATCAATGCTGCTGAAGTTTTAATTAAAAATATCCCTCCATCTCCACTTCTGTCCAATTTTTAAAAAAAAATTAAAGACTAGTGTACTGTTTTGTTCAGTTAGACACCTATACTTCAAAAGATATGTAGGTCAGCTAAGAGAACAAGACACTGTAGGAATTGTCAGCTTTGAAACTAGTAGACAAAATGAAGAAGAAAAGGAAGTTAGAAGATCAAAACTTCAGGACTAAATCAATGAGTAAGAATACAAACTGAAATTTTCGTTTGTCAAATATAATCATTTAACACCTAGACAAAATTACTGTAGTGCATATTAAATCACAGCTCGGATAAAGATTCAGCTGAGAAAGTCAAAGAATCAATAAAAGGATTTACATTCCCTTTGGTATCTTCTCTTTCTTCTTTTGTTACTCATCTTTTCATTAAAATGTACTCATCTAAAATAAATTCATTATTATATATTACAGCTAACCAACAAAATAATAAATTGAATAAATAATGCCACCACAGCCAATTTGGACATAATTTACTAACTTGTTTGTTAATGTACTATAGTTCAGGATATCTCAGTATGTTATGTAATTTACAGCCTTTTTTTTTTTTTTTTTTTTTTTAAACACAATTAATACAGAAGTGATTCTCCTATCTAGCAGATAACTGAATACACCTCTGTGGCTTGGGGCAGGGATTGTTGGGTTTTTTTGTTCTGTGTTTGCAAAGTGCTTAGCACAATGGGGTCCTGGTCCAGGACTGAGACTCTAAGGCACTATGGTACTGCAAATAATAAAATGAGAATACAACCAACAACTTCCTCTTTTTGACCTTGTCTGCAACCTTGCTCCCCTCAAGTCCGTTCATTGTGCTGCCACTAAGATGGTCTTCCTAGCCTGTAGCTCTGTCAGCTCACTTTCTGCAAGCCCCTCCACTGGCTCCAGTGCAAACACAAATGTCTTTTCCTGACCTTTACAGTGTAACCCTGCCCAAATTATCCCTGATATTTTATTATATTGATCACAGCCTTTGTTCCACTAAAGATGCCAACCCTGACTGACTTCTTGGTTCACAAATGCCTTTGTCTTTTCTCCCTTGCTGTCCCATGTACACTGGAAAAATTCCCTGCCAAAATCCATAAAACCAATCCTCCCTCAAATCACCTCTGCCATGATGCCTACAAAACACTGTCATCTGATAACAGTGAGGCAAATTGGCAAGCTGTGATCACAGCCACTGATTGGCTTATTACGACTACAAACTGAACACACTGCCTCTCCTCACTACCACTCAGGTCCTCCACCCCCTATTCAAGGTTTACTTCAGGCATACCACCTACAAGAAATAAGTCAGTCCTCTATCGCTAGTCTGTGGCAGTTGAGCAAGCAGCCAATACAGCTAGGAGAAAAATATGAAATAAATAGCAAGCCAACATATTTGTATATTTTTCTGCCTCTTTTATCACCGCCCCTTCATATGGTGCTCATCCTCTTAGTTTTGTAAGTGCTTTGGGTCAGAAACTGCATCTACCTCTGTTTGCACAGCACCTAGTACAACAGTGCCCTAATCCTGACAAGCATCACTGGATGCTATCACAACATAATCATTGAGTAATATCTTTGAGTAGAATTCCGAACTCCCTGTTCGAAAAGTGCCCTCATCGAAACATGGAGCACACACTTTTTAAATCTGAAACATATCCAGTATAAGGTGGATGTTGTAAAAATATGTACAGGATCTTAATTATATGCATATAAGAAATTTTTTCCTAATTAAGGAGTCCAAGAAAATGACACCAAGGAAAGCTTAGCAACTCAGCAGCACTGTGCCCTCACTAGCTCCTATAGACAGTTTTATAGGCTCCAGAAGAGTGAGCAAGTAGTGCTGCCACTATGCTGTCAGGATGAAAACACAGCACTTGCATATAACTGGTGAAAATATGCAGCTGCTGAATTTAAAATGCACTGAACCCTAAGCTTCTAAACCAGCAGAAGCAGAGGAGACTAAATGAAACACATTCAATAACAGCAGTCAAGGGCTGGATCAGAAGAGCGACGTTATATGCGCACTAAGATGCTTTGGATTTCTTTGCTATGACATTTTTAAAAAATCAATTTGATTGGATTATGCACAATGCTATTTTAAACCATTCTATTCTCACACCAGCACAGGACAGTCAGGTCAGCTTAATCTTTGCCGTTTCCCGAAATGACATTTTTACTTACTCTAAGTACTAGGCTGACAGAGACATATTAGTTGATTTCTCCGTGCTACTCCCACTACCTACCAAGGAAGTGGTGTATTCTGTGCGAGTTTCCATCGAGTTATAGAAAATTGTAGGTACATTTTGCAGTGTCAGTGGAGTTTGTAGACTTTCCTGATAATTGTGACTTCTGAACATAAGGTTTGTGTAATAGAAAGGGTGAGCACCTGATAGTCATGCCCTTGTTCACAGGACAGCACAGCCCTTTTCCTTCCTATATTTCCCTAGAAATCCATTAGAGATGTGGCATCCACTGTGCACAACAGAGTTACAGAGTTCCCGTGCCTTACACTGGTTCTCTGCTTCGCCCAATCCTTCACAACCGAAACAAACTGCTCGAAAAACCCAGACAAGATCCATAAAGATTGAGTCCCAGATATTCTTTGTTGGATAAATCAATGATGTTAATATGTTTTGACTGAACGACATCAGCGGCAGCATGAAAGGGGCTTTCAGGTTTTGTGCACTGCTTTTTTGTTTTAAACGTCTTAACTTTACCTTTATAGGAACCTTTATTGTCTGGAAAGTCGGAACTGGATTCTCTCTCCAATTCAGCCCATTGACAAACTTCTTATAATCTACTTGTTCCTTGCCATCTTCAAACCTAAAAGCAGAATATTTATATATATTTTGATTCAATTGTGACATATTTTCATATACTTTGCCATATTTTACATCACACAACAATTGCATTTTTGATAATTAATTTCAAAAATATAGAAAATGGACAACAGGCCAAGGAGAAGACTCTGCAGAATATGTCTCTCTATTGTACTATATATTACACTTCATATAAAACTTTACTCTTCATTATTGTCTGTCACATAGGACTTTTCATTGTCTTTAAAGTCTATTAGAGTTCAACTCATTTCATTTTTTAAATATGACTATTAACCAATTTTTCTTTAACACACGAATGTTATGATCAGTGGAAGCCTTATCGTTCTGGGATAAAGAGTGAAAATGTTCTTGGAGGCACCCTGCAAAATCCTGTCTTTATGTTTAGAAGAGAACTTGCTGGTGCTATAGACACAAGAGAATGCAGCTGATCTGGTTTCTTTTGCTACTTTGATTTATATTCCTTTCATAAAAATAAGCACCCATCCAAAATGCTTAGCGCACCCATTTTGTGATCACCAGTGCTGAGTCGAGCAGAACAAATACTTCCTACTTTTTGATTAAGAAGCAAGCACGTGCCATAAAAGTTGACTGGCATTAACCTTTGATTGCACATATATCTTAATCTGATCTATGGTGCACATGCATTGAATTTCATAAGCCTTATGACATGTGATTTGTTTTTGTTTTTATTACGAACCTGTAGTATTGCTTTCAACCCTCTGAAGAAAAAGTTAGAGTACTGCATTATCTGCTACTCTGAAACCTACATTATGTTGACATCCTAAAACTTCATTAATTAGAACCTTTGAAGTTGTATGTTCTCAGTATATAGGTTGCCCTTTTGCTGGTTTGTGGAAAGTCAAGATATAATCCACAGCACAGACTCAGAGTTGTACAAGTTAACCGAGCAGTTTTTTTTATATAGGCAAAGTGAAAGAATATAATTACTTAAACCTGTACTGGACCACTTTCATCTAAGACTGTATAGGTGCAATCCAGTGACTCCCACTGACTTCAGCAAGCATTGGATTGGGACCAAAGTCCTTTGATCTGACTGTGAAAGCACCCTGAACAGCTAGGAATGCTGTCTCTGAATTAATACCCTTAACTAGAGTGAAAATTTTCAAGCCTGGGTGCTGAAAATTAGGCTCCTAAATCCATATTTAGGCAGCTATGTAAAATATTCCAAATTCATACTGGTATATAGTAGGGGGATACAAATCCCTTGATTCCCATGGACTGCACCTGCTTACACAGGTGAATTTGAATAAGGCGATGCCTTATTTTTGTGTTATGAGTTTGGAGCCAAAGGTACTAGATGGACTGGAAAGAGATGCCCTACATTTGAATGATCAGAGTTAATATGTATCAGAGGGGTAGCCGTGTTAGTCTGAATCTGTAAAAAGCAACAGAGGGTCCTGTGGCACCTTTGAGACTAACAGAAGTACTGGGAGCATAAGCTTTCGTGGGTAAGAACCTCACTTCTTCAGTCTTGCATCTGAAGAAGTGAGGTTCTTACCCACGAAAGCTTATGCTCCCAGTACTTCGGTTAGTCTCAAAGGTGCCACAGGACCCTCTGTTGCTTTTTACAGAGTTAATATGAGTAGCTACTATAATGCTTTTCAGTAATAAAGGAAGTTAGATTTGCCTCTTCCAAAAGGAGACAACTAAGATCCCTTGCCACCTTGTTCCTCTTTAGTTTAGCTCTAGAATGTCATCAAAGCATTTGAGGTTAGAATATGTTATAAGATTCATTCCTCCCCACAACACTTGGAGAACAATTTTCTTTTCTGTGGCAGAAGACAGATAGCTCTTGTTTGTGGCCTCTGCAAAATGTGTTCACCTTGGATTACCCCAACGTGTAGAAGCCTGCTTTATCAATTTGTAAGAATGTAGTGCTGAGTGACCCAACCTGTTTACAATTTTTTTTTTTTCCCAGCCAGGAAAGTTGCAACCCAAGTGTTCTTTTTCTAGATAGCAATATTTACAGAGCTTAAGTTCCTTTGTTTTGAAAAACACTTTATTAAAATGTTAATCTGATAGCCGTAGAAAGTACTATGTCACTTAGATTTAACGGAATATTTGTTGAGTATGCTGTGCTGCTACTTCAGTTTGTTTGATAGCTTCTGTATATTCTGGGTATGAATAAGTGTTTAAGTTGGTTACAGGAAAAGATTAAAGGACTAACACAAGCTGGTTTGTACAACTGGTCAGTATGAGCTAAGTAATGTTGGTGGCTAACCTGTGGTAAATATATTGATTACCATGTACCCAATAAATGTATACTGCACTACCTGTCTGTCATAGGGTACTGAAAAACCAAAAAAAATGTTTGTCTGTCTGCCTCAAGATCTTTTTTGTTGTGGATGGGGAATTATGTCTACCCTACTGGAGGGAGCATAACACCCCCAAAATATACAGAGATTTGAGGGTAGGTTGCTGGGTAAAAGTCACCAGGGCACAGGCACCAAGAGACAGCAAAAAAGCAGAGAGATCCTGGCCTGTTGTGGGAGGGAAGTTCTAGGGGGAGAATTATTCTGGCCCAAATCTCATTGCTCTGGCCCTTCTGAGGATCAAAGATGCTTGTAGGTCTTCTCCCTCTTTCTGTTAAGCCAGGGGAGGTGGGGTGCTCAGAGGAATGTGTGACCCTCGGGGTGGTACCATATAAAAACAAATTATCAGTTTTGCATTGTTCAAATTAAAATTGAAGCAAAACGTAATGGTTTCGTTGTGTGTTGGCTCATACACACATGGAAACTTGGGGGCTATACAATGGAACTAAAAAACATCCAGCAAACAGCTGCAAACTGAAGTTGCTGCATTTTCCACAGTTCTACTCAAAATGCATCTAGTTTGCATAAAGATCGTCTTTGATGCATGCACTCTTCTACTGTCTTGTTCATCACTTCATACCATATAGGAATTACAGTAAATTTTGGAGTTACAGTGAGTGGGCCTCCTGGCACAAAGAGCAACCACTTGGGATATTGGGTTCCAGAGGCACACCCACTCCTGCCCTCCCCAGCCTGGCAGTTGCCCCCAAGGCTTTCCTGAGTCACAGCTGCCAAGCCTCCATCTGCCCTAGAAGCCCACCACAACTACCTCACAGCAGCAGGGCTGAGAGAAACCACCCAGATGTGTCCATAGCAATTATTTAGCATAAAACGTACAATATGTTTTTTAAAAAGCCACAAGATGCGTGCAGTACGGATGAATTAACTCGTGATCTTATATTTGAAACCTGTGTCATACATTCCCTCTACCTGCTTCCTTTCCTCCATTTTATCTTTCCTCATTCACCATGTCTCTAGTTTGTAAGCCCTTTTTAATTGTCAATTAGTGCACTGTTAGGTTCACAGTGAATAAAAATAGGATAAAAAAAAATACCAACAATTTCAAAATGCAAAATTTTATTTTTCAAGCATTTTAATTGTGCTTGTGTATTAAACAAGCTCATTGTTCCTTGTATGTTTGCATAAACTTAAAGAAATGCTATAATAAATGCTGCATTTTACTAGTAGAAACAAATAGGAAGCCTTTTCATATCTTAATACATCATAGTAAAAAATCTGCATCTGCTCTGTAATTTTAAAAAATATATTTATACCAATGAGACACTAAGAATTGCCTTAGTACTTTCAATGCACTGTAACTTCACATTATTGGCCAGGATTCTCTCTTCACTTGCTTAGATTACGATACTCTTTGGGACAGAAATCTTGGGCTCACTGAAGCCAATAGCAAAACTCCTATTTACTTCAATGTGGCCTAAATCCTTACTCTGTTTGATAAGTGCCATGGACACCTGTGGTATTATTTAACATTTGTATATAATAGATATTTATGGGTATTACTTTTTAAATAGAAAATTAAAAGTTAACAATAAGTTATTTATCGTTTAACCTCAGGAAAAAAACTGCAAGCTGTAGGATATATACCCCCAGCTAATGCATTAGCTAAAGCTGCCGGTGTTGTGGGATTTGCCTCATTTTCCTCCTTACTACATTTAATAAATTCAGAAATGTTCATTACAAATAGCCATGGAAACAAAAATCAAATTATTCCTCATCCATAAAAACAGGTGAAGGGCCATCAGTGATAAGCGGCACTGCTTTAGATTAAACAGTGGACTTTCCAGGAGCGAAACTGGCTTATAAGCAGCAATGCTGCTGTGTTAGATGTTTCATGACTTTTCAACCTTCATGAGAAACAGGGGGATGGAGGGCAAGATACTAAATATCCTTCAACCTCTCCTATTACCTGCAAGGTAGAGTTTGAAGCCTCCCAATAAACTGGAAATTAATTCCAGTTAAATCCACTACAGGAAACATCTTCCAGACCACAAACCCCAAATAAACACAAGTCACTATTAAATACACATCCTTACTTAAGTGGTACCAACTGCACAAGCCTTTGTTTAAAAATTTAAATACTTTTCTCTTATCTGTAATGTAAGGACTCACTGTATACTCTGAGATCTTTCAATGCAATGAATCTTTATCTTATCACTAAAATTATTCACAGTCCTTTATCATGTAAAGCAACTTTTAGAATGAAATGATCTTCCAATAGATATTAAGCATCCTCCTTGTCTTCTAAGCTTGTATATTATTTTAATAAAAAGAACAGGAGTACTTGTGGCACCTTAGAGACTAACAAATTTATTAGAGCATAAGCTTTTGTGGATGCATCCGAAGAAGTGGGCTGTAGTCCACGAAAGCTTATGCTTTAATAAATTTGTTAGTCTCTAAGGTGCCACAAGTACTCCTGTTCTTTTTGCGGATACAGACTAACACGGCTGCTACTCTGAAACCTGTGATTATTTTAATAATAATTTTAAATGAAAGGGGTTTGGTGGATTTTATTTTTTTTGAAGCTGACTCCATTCAACCCCCCCTCCCCTTATAAGAGAGGTTGTCAACTTTCAAAAGCTTTCCCTAATACCAAACAAGATATATTTATTTTTGAAGCCTATAATGTATCAGGTCTGTCAGTTCTTCTTCAGTGTTAGTTAGTAAATAAAGGAAAACTCCACTTCATCCCTCCTCTAAGTTGCATCTATTCAATCACAGTCTTTGAGACTATGAGAATTCTACCTCTAAATGCCAATTGTCCCGATGCACTTTTTGTGCTGGACAGCTTTGTGGGAATTCTAAAACAATGAATTTTATACGTCTTTTGACTTATGCTTGTGACTCAACTGTCAGAAGTGATGAATGGCAGCAATTTGTAGAAGTCATCCATCTGGCTACCACAGGGAACTCCTCTGAATGCTTTTGGTCCATAGACAAACTGGGCTTGAAAACAATGGTGCCTTAGGTTTTTTAAGGCAGAATTGCAGGTATAAGAGTGACTTTAAAAGGTTTCTCCCCAAAGCAGTGTCCTGTGAGCTTGGTGAAGTGTGGAGGGCTAGATTTGGGCACTAAGGATTTAAAGGTGGTCAAACTTTCCCTCACCTTCCTGTTTGTAGAGAATCCCATCATTCAATGGTAAATCCCTGAAGCATACATTGAAATTCTGCTAAAAGCTAGAAGCTTGCATGCATGAAAGCATCTATTCCTGACAAGAAATAAGACCTCCTTCTGCTTTTTACATGATGTTAAGAGGTCTCTATAGCCTCAAAATAATTTTCTTAATGACTTCTAGTAGGAGAAAAGAAGGAACCAAAGACCATATTCTAAAACTCATAAAGTAGACTGTTGGCCAGTTGGCTTAGCCCTGCTTCAGAGCAGGGGGCTGGATTTGATGACTTCTCAAGGTCCCTTCCAGCCCAACATTTCTATGATTCTGTGGAGGCCTAGCAATCTGTGATGAGTGTTCAGATCACCATCTGGTAAACCTGTTTTTATTGTGAACTCTGCCCTCTAGAGTCTTGACACAAGGGCACTGAACATTTGTGCTTTTCTGTTCTTGTCCTGATCAGTGTGACTGATCAAGGATCTTACCTCAAAGAATATATGTACAACCAAATTACACACTCCAAGAAAAAATACTGAAACTATTATGTAAATTCTGCTTTTGCCAATAATTTCTCTCCCTTTTCTAAAAAACTTAAAATATATATTTCAGGTAAGAACAACAACAGTAATATAGGGGTAACAAAGAAGGACTGTTATATCTACAGTAATACCATCTATTTGATTCATTAACTTTTCCACATTATTCATCATGGCATCTTTCTGAGATCATATATAGTGTACTTTCTTGAGATACTATGTTTTTTCACCAAACCAATACACGGAGAAAGTGAATGTAAAAATGGGAATTCTCTACCCATTTATCCCAGACAATAAACATTAGTGGTTAATTCCTGTAAGCTTATTCAATCACAGCGTACATGCTTAGCCTAGGTGATTCAGAGGTGAAAGTAAGCCAGTACGCCCCGGTACGGCGTACTGGCAAGAGCCAGTGCACCATACCGGGGCGGCCTGGCTTCCCCAGGTGGCGATTTAAAGGGCCTGGGCTCCCAGCAGTGGCTGGAGCCCCAGGCCCTTTAAATTGCTGCCAGAGCCCTGCTGCTGGAGCCCTGGGGTAGCGGCAGCAGGGCTCCGGGGGTTATTTAAAGGGCCAGGGCTCCCGCTGCCTCTACAGCCCTGGCCCTTTAAATAGCTGTCAGAGCCCTGCCACCGCTACCCCAGGGCTCCAGGGGCTATTTAAAGGGCCGGGGTGGTAGAAGCAGGGGAGTCCTGGGCCCTTTAAATAGCCCCCAGAGCCCTGG
>NC_048298.1:195076761-195140835 GCF_013100865.1 Trachemys scripta elegans | reverse complement strand
AATAGCCCCCGGAGCCCTGGGGTAGCAGCAGCAGCCGGGGGCTCCAGCAATGGTTTAAAGGGCCGGGGCCATAGCAAACTTCTTGTTCATAGCAAAAGTCCTGGGCCCTTTAAACTGCTGCCGGAGCCCCCAGCTGCTGCTGCTACCCCAGCGGGGGAGGCACTTACCGGTACAGGGCGGGCCGGGGCTGGCTCTGACCCCCCATCCCCGCCCCTTCCGCCCGAGGCCAGAGCTGGCCCCAACCCAGCCCCGTACCTGTAAGTCCCTATTTTTACTTTCACCCCCGACGTGATTTTTTTCTGCCAACCAAAAATGACAAAAATGCTGCAATTCTCTTCCTTGTTAATTGCAAATGTTTACCAGTATGAAGACTCAAAGAAGTGCACGGAAAGAATCAGCACCATAGCACATACCCAATTGTGTGAACTGCTGAAATTCTTAGGAAATATTTCTACAATTTATGTTAAATACTCACCTACCATTAAACATACATTACATTATAGTGCAAGTGACTTGTACTCACACACAACATTTTATCTGGTCTTGACTTACATGGTCAGCAAAGCTCGCAGAAGATCATCAGCCAATGGCAATCTGAAGGACTTGCAAATAGTCCTGCATTTCTCATGGGGCAGCAACCCACATCTGCACAAATATAAAATGAAGTGAAAAAATGTCCTTCATGTTGTCTATCTTCACAGGTTTAACAACATGGAAGCAAAATGTATATTTCAAATATAAAACTTGTTGAAAATCTAAAGGTAAAAATGAAAATTGTATTTCACAAAACTTCACTTTTGCATAATAGGAAAAACCGACACTTTACACACAAATACTTCAGGGGAAGAGGGCTAAGTCACATGTATGGACTTTCACAGGTGGAAGGTATCCGTTTACAGATTTCTAATTCTAAATCTATGATCCCACAAAACCTGAAGGACAAACAATTTATGTAAGTGATTATTTTGAATTCAATAAAAATCCCAGATTTTTTATTTTTTTGTTAAATGTCTATTTTTCCTCCTATATTTAAAAAAATGTTTTTCTATGGTGGCAGGGCCAGGAACATAACTATTTCACAGGCTACTCAATACATTTGAAATGATGGAGACTCCATCAGCAAATCAGAAAGAAAAAAAGAGGACAGAGAAGCAGTCTAGTTCTCATCCATCCTCAAGTGGCTCCTACCAGAAACCAGATCCTTTGAATGCATTCATGATATGCTAGGCAAGAGAGAGACAGAACCTGGGTCTCCAAATAGAATTTTATCAAATCGTGAACCAGCTAAAAAAAAAAAAAGTCAATTATTAGCTTGAATTAAATACAGAAATCTTACTTTTCACGGTCATTGTATACAAAGGTAGCAGACAGTTGTCCGAAATTCTCAACGCTATTTTTCTTTAGCTGTTCTTGAGCCACAGCAAGAAGGAAATTGATGTCCATTTCAAACTCATTTTGCTCGCTGTAATGACGTCCAATAGTCATAATTTCATGTTCTGACAATTTTCCACCAGTGATATTCACCATCAAATTTCTGTTAGCAAGAAACAAATAAATTAAATAGAAAAATAAAGCAAAACAGTCAATTAAAAGCTGAGTATTCAATGTAATTAAGAGTTCTGTGAAATTAGGTGATGTACTATATACTCAACTTGTGATGCTGATATTAAGTCCATACAGTTTAACATGAACTCAACACTACTCAAGAAACTGTTTTAGAAATTACATACATTTTAACTCTTTAGGGAAGAGACCATTTCTTCCTACCATTCTGCAGAATACCTAGCACAATGCTGGTACTATACAAATCTTTGTAATCTCTGAAATACCTTTACACAGCCTTGTCTTATTGGAGTCATACTGAAGATAGTATTTATTGCATCACTGTCTATGTCCAACTACTATACATGATCTTATTTTATCTTATCAATTATAAACTACTTTCTACCCTACTTGATCAGATATTTGTAGAACTACGAGCTAGCAACGCAACCGGACTTATATCACATACGCAGAAAATACATAAAATAGGGAAACAGGCGAGGATACTGCCAAAAGGACAGAGTGATAGAGCTAGCCATGCAAATGGGGCAGAGGTGTGAAGTTCCACTCCCCAGCACAGAGGAAGTGCTGTGAAAGCTGGCCCCAACCCAGAAGCGCTGATTGGCAGAGGGATGAAAAAACAAGGAGCTGGGCAGAGAGATGTCAGGAGCATGGTTCATGGCTAAACCTTGCACTGTTCTCTGATAATGTAGCCCTTAATAGGCAACAATTAATTCATAGCACAAATACATACTGCCCTGTAGCGGGGTGATTACCCCGCTCCTGCCCTGAAGGGCTTACAATAGCCCTGGGAGAAGGTTGTGGCTGGGAGCTGCTAAACTGGGCTGACTGGGAAGTGGCTGCAGCTGGCCCACACCCCAATCAGGCCACAGCTGGCCTTTTTAAAATGGCTGTGAGCCAGGTGTCCAAAAAGTCTCCCTCTGCTTGTTGAGGGAGAAGGGCCTGGCTGCTTAGAAGCTAGGAAAGGTATCTAGAGTGGAGCAGGGCTGGGGAAAGGCGAGAGGAGCTGTGGAGCTCCAGCCTAGAGAACCCCCAGGCTGCAGGCCTTGATAAAGGCCAGGACAGGTACGGGGGCTACAGAGGGGTAGCCAGGGGTGGGCAAAGGCAGCAGGTCCAAACTCCCCCCTTTGCCAGTGATGAATGGTATGTACACTGCAGTCTGCTCCAGTGAGCGGGGGCTAGATGGTGACTAGCAGTAGCCATATTCTGAGGTGAAGTGGGGATAGTGGGTGAGGGTTCCCCTGGGAGGGGGAGACCCAGAATTGTGGGGGTACTGCCAGGGGGCAGCATCCCAGCTAACAGGGCACCGGAGTCCACGGAGGGACACGGAGGCCAAGTGGTAGTGGATCACTGGCCTGCAGAGGGTGCTCTGGGCTAGAAATTGAGCTAATTCCCTGAGAGACCAGCAGGAGGCGCAGCGGGGTGAGTCCTCTCGGCTATATGCGCGCCCCCCCCCCCACACACACACCTCTACCACAAATGTAATGATTTTTGTATCTGTTTCTTTTAAATGATTTGCTTTTTGGGGAGCCAGCCCAAATAAAAGTGTCAATCCAGGGCCTGTAAAGTCTAAATTCTCAGAGCTATTCACTAAAGGATACTGAACACAACGTACTATCTGCTTTGATTCAGCTGATTCGCTGTGAGCTGGACTTATACTAAGTAACACAGAAAGACCCTTTATGTTCAATGACTGGAGATGAATATCAGGAGAGGACAAGGTGTACAGGGCTCCAGATAAATCTTATTTCCAGACACAGGCAAACTGAGCATTTGCATTTTAAATGAGTGTATGAAATACAACACTATACCAAAGCTTGGTCCTGCCCTTGTTATTATGTGTTTTACGGTAATGCTCAGAGGCCCCAATCAAAATTAAAGCGCTTTGTGCACATATGAGTAGTCACACTGACTTCAGTGGGTCTTTTCACATGCACAACTTTACAACCACAGTTAAGTCTTTGCAGGATTAGGATCTAAATAAATCCTTCTATATGTTTTCTCAACTCAGACAATGACAATGAAAGCACCAAAGATTTCCTCCGATTTCTCTTTTGGGATTTAAGAGACTTCCTACGGTTACTATGATCTGAAGAGTGCTGAAGATCCAAAATTCCAACTCAGAATTTTATTGACTTCTCCTGCCAGGAAACAATGTCAAGTAACACAAATCTTCCCTATGCAGTATAGTTGTAGTTGTGTGGGTCCCAGGAAATTAGAGAGACAAGGTAGGTGAAGTAGCATCTTTTATTAGATCAAATTCTATTGGTGACAGGGACAAGCTTTCAAGCCACACAGAGCTCTGTGTGGCTCAAAAGCTTGTCTCTCCCACCAAACAGAAGTTGGTCCAATAAAAAATGTTACCTCACCCACCTTGTCTCATAATTTTTCCCTGTAACTTAGTTTTCTTTTCTTTTAATTTTTTTATTCTAGAAGAATGAAGCAGATTGCAATCGGAGATTAGGAGGGGCAGAGAAGAAATTATAATTAACTGCTCAAGAAAACTTTCACAAGATAAATGAAAGAGCAGCATCTTCATTAAACCCATGTGATTCTGCTATGTCTCTCACTGTGAATTGCCCTGCATATCACCTTCTGAAAACCAGAGGTCAGGACAGGACTAAGACAGGGTGTTTAAGTTTCCAGACTGGTCTTTGCTCTAAGAATATTCCATAGGTTGACTGTGCTCTGTGTGAAGAAGAACTTCCTTTTATTTGTTTTAAACCTGCTGCCCATTAATTTTATTTGGTGGCCCCTAGTTCTTATATTATGGGAACAAGTAAATAACTTTTCCTTATTCACTTTTTTCACAGCACTCATGATTTTATATACCTCTATCATATCCCCCTTAGTCTCCTTTTTTCCAAGCTGAAAAGTCCTAGCCTCTTTAATCACTCCTCATATGGCACCCATTCCAAACCCCTAATAATTTTAGTTGCCCTTCTCTGAACCTCTTCTAATGCCAGTATATCTTTTTTGAGATGAGGAGACCACATCCATATGCAGTATTCAAGATGTGGGCGTACCATGGATTTATAGAAGGGCAATAAGATATTCTTCATCTTATTCTCTATCCCTTTTTTAATGATTCCGAACATCCTGTTTGCTTTTTTGACTGCCACTGCGCACTGCATGGATGTCTTCAGAGAACTATCCACGATGACTCCAAGATCTCTTTCCTGATTAGTTGTAGCTAAATTAGCCCCCATCATATTGTATGTATAGTTGGGGTTATTTTTTCCAATGTGCATTACTTTACATTTATCCACATTAAATTTCATTTGCCATTTTGTTGCCCAATCACTTAGTTTTGTGAGATCTTTTTGAAGTTTTTCACAGTCTGCTTTGGTCTTAACTATCTTGAACAGTTTAGTACTGTCTGCAAACTTTGCCACCTCACTGTTTACCCCTTTCTCCAGATCATTTATGAATAAGTTGAATAGAATTGGTCCAAGGACTGACCCTTGGGGAACACCACTAGTTACTCCTCTCCATTCTGAAAATTTACCATTTATTCCTAACCTTTGTTCCCTGTCTTTTAATCAGTTCTCAATCCGTGAAAGAATCTTCCCTCTTATCCCATGACAACTTAATTTACGTAAGAGCCTTTGGAGAGGGACCTTGTCAAAGGCTTTCTGGAAATCTAAGTACACTATGTCCACTTGATCCCCTTGTCCACATGTTTGTTGACCCCTTCAAAGAACTCTAATAGATTAGTAAGACATGATTTCCCTTTACAGAAACCATGTTGACTTTTGCCCAACAATTTATGTTCTTCTATGTGTCTGACAATTTTATTCTTTACTATTGTTTCAACTAATTTGCCCGGTACTGAATTTAGACTTACTGGTCTGTAATTGCCGGGATCATCTCAAGAGCCCTTTTTAAATATTGGCATTACATTAGCTATCTTCCAGTCATTGGGTACAGAAGCTGATTTAAAGGACAGGTTACAAACCATGGTTAATAGTTCCGCAATTTCACATTTGAGTTCTTTCAGAACTCTTGGGTGAATGCCATCTGGTCCCGGTGACTTGTTACTGTTAAGTTTATCAGTTAATTCCAAAACCTCCTCTAGTGACACTTCAATCTGTGACAATTCCTCAGATTTGTCACCTACAAAGGACGGCTCAGGTTTGGGAATCTCCCTAACATCCTCAGCTGTGAAGACTGAAGCAAAGAATTCATTTAGTTTCTCCGCAATGACTTTATCATCTTTAAGTGCTCCTTTTGTATCTCGATCGTCCAGAGGCCCCACTGGTTGGTTAGCAGGCTTCCTGCTTCTGATGTACTTAAAAAACATTTTGTTATTACTGTATCTTCTGAGTTTTTGGCTAGCTGTTCTTCAAACTCCTTTTTGGCTTTTCTTATTACATTTTTACACTTAATTTGGCAGTGTTTATGCTCCTTTCTATTTACCTCACTAAGATTTGACTTTCACTTTTTAAAAGATGCCTTTTTATCTCTCACTGCTTCTTTTACACGGTTGTTAAGCCACAGTGGCTCTTCTTTAGTTCTTTTACTGTGTTTTTTAATTTGGGGTATACATTGAAGTTGGGCCTCTATTATGGTGTCTTTGAAACGTGTCCATGCAGCTTGCAGGGATTTCACTCTAGTCACTGTACCTTTTAATTTCTGTTTAACTAACCTCCTCATTTTTGCATAGTTCCCCTTTCTGAAATTAAATGCCACAGTGTTGGGCTGCTGAGGTGTTCTTCCCACCACAGGAATGTTAAATGTTATTATATTCTGATCACTATTTCCAAGCAGTCCTGTTATAGTTACCTCTTGGACCAGATCCTGCGCTCCACTCAGGACTAAATAGAGAATTGCCTCTCCCCTTGTGGGTTACTGTACCAGCTACTCCAAGAAGCAGTCATTTAAAGGATTGAGAAATTTTGTCTCTGCATTTCATCCTGAGGTGACATGAACCCAGTCAACATGGGGATAACTGAAATCCCCCACTACTATTGAGTTCTTTATTTTGGTAGCCTCTCTAATCTCCCTTAGCATTTCATAGTCACTATCACTGTCCTGGTCTCTTTAACAAAGCTTCTCAATAGCATGAACAATACCTCTGCAGATACTTTCTGCATATTCTATTTATATATTTCCGGTTTTCTATGCTGTGTGATTTGGGGTTTGTAAACAGAATAAATAAATGCTATAATTATAATTCTGCTTCACTGCATCATATCTAAGGGTGTATTTTCTCAGTGTAACTTGAGGAAAATTACACAAGAGAGGATCTGTGCATTATGGAGAAAGCTATTTTGACTCATTAACTAGGCAGACAGGAGTATATTTGAACTGTAAACTTCAGAGCATAGTGAAATTCTTGTCTCATTCTAAGACAAGTCAGGAAGATTGTAGTACTGGAGCATAACCTTAAGTGTCCCTTACAGCTTCAAGCTGTCATGCAGGTGTGTACATGCATTAAAAATATGCATTTTGTAAAGGCCTCTAAGTGTGAAATGCTGTGAAAGATTAAAAGCAATAGTAACATATGAGAAAATAAAAGACACATGTTTCCTCAACAAAATTGACTTTTTATAGAAGCAGAGAGGTTTTCTGTTTGCTTTGGCATAAAAATATTTCCCCCCCGAATGGTGGAAATATTTCCAGGCAGTTCTATAGTAATGCATATATTGCAAAATGGATCAGGAAGACATGGTTAAGATATTTCAAATCTGTGGATACTCCCCTGTCAGAATTGGTGGGATTCCACTCCACAAGGGGGTTCAGAAGGCCTGCAGTTGCAGGTGATGGGCACACCTTATGAGATACAGCTCATCCCTACAGGAGCACTGAACCTCAGCACACATGAGATATGAAGAGGTAGGCCTGTGGTGATCCATGTGAGAGATGAGGCTAGAAGATCTACTGCTTTGTGAGTCCTCCTCTCCTCTCACATTCGTGGAGGAGGCTATTGAAGCCACGCTGTTTAAAGAGCAACAGAGGGTCCTGTGACACCTTTGAGACTAACAGAAGTATTGGGAGCATAAGCTTTCGTGGGTAAGAACCTCACTTGTTTAAAGAGTAGACCACAGATTGGCTCCACAGCCTTAGGGAGAGAATTCATCTCATTCCACACCCCTCTCACACTGCCCTGCACACGGCTTAGCACACAGGCTGTTCACAGCTGCGCAGAATTCGGGCTTCAAAGAATACATAGCAAGCTTACATGTAACAAAAGCTACACCTCCCAAAATAAAGACTTTTCCCACTATACATAAGTGCAGTCAGTCCTTCTCAAGTCTGCCACTCCAATTTGGTAATACAAGTGCTAGAGACTTTGACACCTTATTAATGCATGGCAGAGAACAACAAAATACTTCAGATAATTAGTTAATAATTTGGATCAAAGCAAATATTTAATGATCAAGTTATTTGGTTTTTAAACAGATTACTGGGCATGTGAAATAAACTCCTTACTCAAATAGTAAGGTTTCTCAACATATCATCATCAACTTGGTGTTTTGCCCTTTCTTACTGTAGTAGTAAGACTAACCATCTCAATGCATTTAATGGTCTAATATCTTGACTTTGATCATGGACTAACACCTATTTGATCTCAATAAAACTTCTAACACTGATCCTTGAGTACCTTGAGCAAAAAGAAGGTGCCAGTGGCACTGACTTCTCCTGGTATGACTCTTACCTCTCTAGCTACTCATTTTTCATTACTGAAGATGGGGTTTCTTTCTTTCGTTGATACTTCTACTATAAAGTGTTACAAAGACCTGTCTTTGGCCCTTTTCTTCTCACCTATATTTCTTCTAATATATTTCATCAGTAGTTTCTATCTGAGCTCACATTTCCATATGGATGACATCCCATGGTACATTTCTTTATTTCCCATTTACCTACTCAACTTATTTCTGAAGCTCCTGATTATATCATAATATACTACTACCCTGTTTCCCCGAAAATAAGACAGTGTCTTATATTAATTTTTGCTCCCAAAGATGCGCTAGGTCTTATTTTCAGGGGATGTCTTATTTTTCAGAAATGAAAAATGCCTTATTATCGGTGGATGCCTTATTATCGGGGAGGTCTTATTATCGGGGGAATGCCTTATATTACAACGAGAGGCAAAACTGTAAGTAGGCCTTATTTTCGGAGGATGTCTTATTTTCGGGGAAACAGGGTACTAAAAGTTTCAAAAACTGAAGTCCGAAGTAAAACAATCTTCTCTGTCCCACAGCTTTGACTTTACTACCACTCTCCTTAGCTCAGACCCCTCCTTTACCCCAAAGCCAGAAATCTTGAAGCTGGCCTTGATCCTGAATTTAATTTCCCCTTCCATATATAACTTGCCTATAAATTTGTTCATTACCACCTATGGATCATTGCCAGAATCCAGACTTCCATTAACCCAGCCTCTGCTCAAATACTTATTCATGCTTTAATCATTGCCTGAGTGAACTACTACATTCCCCTCTTTTAAGATCTTCCTAGTTTGTTTCCTATACTTCAAGGGGCCTGGATTCAGTAACCAGGCTATCATCTTGCTCAAAGAATCAGGACTCAATTAACCCCATTCTCTGTTATTGTTTCCTATCCATCTCTGAATTCAACTCAAAATTGTCTTCCTGCTTTTCAGAACTTCCAGCTGACTTGGCTGACCCTACCTGTCTGCCCATACGTTCACCTGCTCCCCTGCCTGTGCAGTTCTGATCTTATTCTCCTGTGGCTGCACGGCTAACTCCACAGAGAACAGCCATATTCATTTGTGCTGTCCAAGCTATTCAAAACATTATCTCGTTCTAAGCCAGAATCACTTCCTTTTCTTTAAATTCACCTGAAAACCTTCCTTTGTATTGCATTTCACACAAAGTCCTAAAACTAGTGGAAATCAAATACAAGCCATCTATCACTTAACACACAACTGTGCAAAGAGCTTCAAGAAACAGCAATGCTCTGTACATTTCCTGAAAATCACCCTAAGGAAACGTTAAAACTGTGAATCCCTCGTTCTTACCGGAAAGGGTTATATTCAATCACCATGGTGTGGTCAGGGTCAGTGGCTGCAAAAATCTGCTTGATCTCTCTGGAACTAGGTTCTCCTATAGCCTTCAGTTTGTTCAGGATGAGGCTGATATTGGCCATTGGGAACTTAATGGAGGGGGGAGAACAGAAAATACATATTACACTCAGAAAGGCATTACTTAGTTAATGTATGCACAGTGTTATGGACATGTAAGGCACTGTATAATTACTAAATATTATCATCCTCATTGTCTCATCTCAAATGTGCAGTACATATCACAGCACTTTCTATGTGAGTTTGAGAAAAAGCCAACTATGAGAATTTGCTTTTTACTGAAAATGTTAAAAGCTCAATAAATGTACTTATCTGTTATACCTTCAGAAAGCTTAAATTTTAATTACTGAAAACGATGCCCAGTCTTGCTTCAATGCAACATCAAAGCAGGTAGAGGTACATTTTTAAAGCGTAAGTTTAAAAATTATTTTTGCCCTCACTGTCCACTGCTGCATCCCACTTAATCCTCATTTAATACATATGATCAATTTAAAATAAATCTTTTCATCCTTCGCTTTGGTGAACAGCTCACTACAGTTCCAATGCATATGCTCAGTCATATAAACTTGTCATTCACACTGGGTTCAGCAGAGATTGTATTATTAGGAACCAATTTTTCCCAGAACATAAGATGAACATTTATTTCAACAAGTGGCATTCTTCCCGATTGGGCCATTCCAATTAAACTTGAGCACTTAAGCTTCAAATCCAGTATTCAGCTTTGCTATGTTAAAACCCTGTACATAATTTGCTTGATACTCTTAAAAGTGTGTAGTCAACAAGAATAAAACTTTGATTTTTATTTTTTGGAATAAAGAGTCATTTAACAGATGCTGAATCAAGTTCTAGAAAGTCAGACATGCTCTGCTGCAGAACATACAGTATAATGAAACAAACTGAAAACACTTTTCTCCCATTCGATACACAATGTTGTTTTGAGTAGCAAATATTGAAATTGGATAAGGCTGGCAATTAAGGATCTAACCATAAGAGAGGTTGGGCCTGACTAGGGTTACCATTCGTTCGGATTCCCCCGGACATGTCCGGCTTTTTCGAGTTAAAAATAGTGTCCGGGGGGAATTTGTCAATGTCTGGACTTCCCCCGCCCCCCATACAGAACGTGTGCGCGGCTTACAAAGCAGCCAGGGCTCCGACAGCCAGAGCCCGAGCCCTTCCATCACTTCCCCCCTCCTCTCTCCTGAAACTTGACACCACTCCCCTCCTCTCCCTCCCTCCTCCTCCCTCCCTGCATTCTCAGATCGCCGGCCCTTCGCCGTCTGGAGCTCCGAGCCTGCTCCCCTCCCTCGCTGTCGAGCGCGCTGCTCTGCAGCACAGTAAGGGGGCCGGGGGCCAGAGAAGTGGCAGGGAGGTTCTGGGGTGGGTGGCTAGTCAAGAGACAGGGAGCAGGGGGGAGGGTTGGATGGGTCAGGAGTTCGGGGGGGGGGCTGTCTGGGGGTTGGGGGTGTAAGGTTTTGGGCAGTCCGGGTACAGGTGGGGGGAGTCTCAGGAGGGGGCAGTTAGGGGACAAGGCACAGGGAGGCTTAGGTAGGGTGTGGGGTTCTGGAGGGCAGTTAGGAGCAGGGGTCCCAGGAGGGGGCAGTCAGGGGACAAGGAGCGGGGGGGGGGTCGGGAGGGGGTGGAGTCCTGGGGGGCAGTCAGGGGACAAGGAGTGGGGGGGAGGGTTGGGAGTTCTGAGGGGGCAGGAAGTGGGAGGGAGTGGAAGGGGCAGGGGCGGGGCTAGGACAGGACGGGGCGGGGCTAGTACAGGACGGGGGCGGGGCTCCTCCCATCCTCTTTTTTGATTGTTGAAATATGGTAACCCTAGGCCTGACTCTTAGTTACACTTAACATAACCGCGAGTCAGGCCCAGCATCTCTTAGGCATCTTTACATAACTCTGGTTGTGTTAAGAGCCCTAAAGGTGGGTGTACCTTAAGACCCTAATAACATTTCCTGAGCAGCGCAAAGGGGCCTTAGTGTAATTAATAATCACCAGTTCGAATTAACCTACCTGCTAGACAGGACATGCACACTTTGTCACTTAGGACTTGTCTACATGAACACTTACTTTGCAGCAAGCTGGAGTGTGAATCTACCCTGCACTAGTGCATGGCAGGCTAACTATCCATGTGTACCTTGCTGACACTCATTAACAGTTCCTTAATGTGCTTTGATCTAGTCTCTTCAACTTGGCTAAAATATGTAGAGCTGTGTGGGAACTGGAATTTCTAATTTGTGGGAAATTCCTCAGTTTCTAACTTTGGTTTCATTCCAAATCAGAACAAAACCAAACAATTTCAAAATTTCCCACAAAATGATATTTTTGAAAATAATTCATTTTGGATCAATCAAAATGTTTCCTTTGATTATGACTTTTTACATTTTTTTATAATATAAAAATGAAATAAATTTCAAAATTAAAATACTCTGTTCCAAAAATATAGAAATGGAACTTTATCAAAATGCCTTTTTTTTTTTTTAAATCTAAACAACATTGCATCAAAAATAAACACATTTCTGCAGAAAGTTTCTGTTTTGGCATAATGGCATTTTGTAATGGAGAAATGGTCAGTTGGAACTTTTTTGAGCAGCTCTAAAAACAGACACTGATGAGGAAAGTGATCAAGGCAAAGGAAGGAAACAGAGAACTAAAGGTTAAAGAAATATTGAATTTAAAAATAAAAGGATTAAGAATAATCTTAAAACTCTCTTCCTCTAGAATGTATTTATTTTTCATCTGTTTATCTCCAACTTTTATTGAAGTTCCTTACATTTGCTCAGGTAAGTGAAGTACATGACTCCCTGGACCATTGTGACGAATTAGTATACTTAATCCTAATATTCAGTATTCAGATACTATGCATAAATCACCTAGGCAACAATACAACAGTAAAACTTATTCTCACCATCTGTTTTGAAATCTTATCTGCAAGAATAATAGTTTTCAAAACTCATTTTTAAAGGACTGTTTTCTCAATGTTTTTTGTTCACATTCTGCCAATTGGAATGCTGATATATGCATTCACTTAGTCTGAAAAACTAGGATCTCATTTATTTGCTTAGGGATTAATCAAATGCAAACAGCAGCTCCAAAGAACATTTGTAGTTTAATGGTGCACTGTATATTTTGGAGCATGGTTTGGTTATGATACTAGGAGTACAAACAAATTGCAGGGAATAAGAGGTGTATATAGCTTTATCTTTTTATTAATACATAACAGTTAAAACACTTTATATCAACAAGCACTCTACAAACAAATAATCCTTACTTCACCGAGTGAAGTAGACAATGTTAGTATCCTTATTTTACAAAGAAACAGAGGCTGAAAACCTGTTTGTCTCACTCAGATGAGTAGTGCATGGGGCCCAAAGGCATTAAGGGCTAGACTGTCTACACTCTACCACGACTGGGTAGTGGAATAAGGATTTCCACCCTCCCACATGAAACAGCGTTAGGCCTACCCACCCCTGGGATCTGGGACTTCAGCACAGCAGAGTCCTTGAATGGCTGCTTCTTGCCCCCCTTCCCTTTCAGTGAGCAGGTGGTCAGGGAATAGGTAAAGACCTGACTAGAGTAACACTGCCCCCGCACACCTCCACCCACCCAGCCACCCACAAGATGGCAGGACACAGGGCTGGAGGGCAATCCCCTTTCTTGTTAAGGACTGATTCAGTGTATTCTTTGCCCTTCCCCAGCTGCCACTGTGGGAAAGGACAGCTTTGGAGAAATTATGACTCAGACACACTGAGTCTGAGACACATTTCCTTCTGGTGATCCACCACAAGCAATGCAACTTATACTCTGCACAGAACTGTGCCTCAGGGCACAATCTGGCCCTAAGCAAGTTGCTCAAGGTGAGTATGGCAGAGCAGGGGTTAGAACTCAGGAGTTCCTGATTTCACATATTCTTCAAATGCATTTTAAAATAATTTCAGAATAATATTTTCAACACTTCAGAGAAAAGACTTCCCAAATATGTACACCTACAGTTATAATTATTTCATCAGAATCTCCCTAAGTGTATGCTTCTGCACAACATACCCAGACCAGTAGTCCACCCATAATACTCTGCAATTCTTTATAGCAGCTTGTTTTTATCTTCTCCTCCAAGTTACTGTTTCTGCCAGTGCCTCATGTGACAACTGCTGTGGGAAGATGCAGCCAGAACAACTATGAGATACCTGTGTGGCTTTGGTTAACATCGACTCGGTTACCAGGACCATGTATAAATTAACTGGCACAATAAAAGTATGTGTCATCAGTTTTTCCCCTCCCTCTGCTAATTGTTGCTTTCCTTTCTGAAAAGGATGCCAGTGTCAGCAGATCATGAAACTCAATGCAACTGAGAGCTTGAATCCCCAGCTGTGAAGGGAATATGTGATATTTGTGACGAAGCACATGATCAGAGATTATATACATCTCTACCCCGATATAACGCAACCTGATATCACACGAATTCAGATATAATGCAGTAAAGCAGTGCTCCGGAGGGGTGGGGCTGCGCACTCCGGCGGATCAAAGCAAGTTCAATATAACGCGGTTTCACCTATAACGTGGTAAGATTTTTTGGCTCCTGAGGACAGCGTTATATCGGGCTAGAGGTGTATATATACACACACAGAGAGGGGGGTAGTGAAATTATCAAATTGTTAAGATAAATAATTAAATAATGATAGTTCAGTATACATTTTAGTATGAAGAAATATGGTAAACTTGGTTCTGAGAAAATTATATAGATAAGATACTCAATGCACAGTCCTGAAAGGCAAAATTAAATAGCAAAAGCCCAATTCACCTCATCTGCATGCTTCTCCATATAGTTGAAAGCATACTCATCAGCATCCACCAAAAGAAAGTTGTGACCATGGAAACAAACTTTGGCTCCAACAAACAGATCCTGAGCTTTGAAGTACTCAGATATCTCACTCTTAAAGAGCTCCTGCCCAGGCTTCTTAATACGACTTCTTTCCAGGAACTTCCCACCAAGTATCCCTGGAGGAACAGAATTGTAAATAATTAGCTGTACTTTGCTATTTTGTTTTTAAATATTAGTTTTCATCTTCAAGTTTCATCTCCCAGACTCTCCCCCCCTCATTCCTGAAAAGGGCCATCTAGATCAGTGCCCACAGCAACAATTACACTGTGCACATTCCATGACATGTGATCCTTTTAATGCCTGCCAAACACCTTCCTTTTTTCATGAAAATGTGACAGAAGTTTGCCTCTTCTCATGGTTTCCACAACCCAGACATCAGCACTGGGATCCTTGGGAGGGATACAACACAAGCAGTTGCACTTGAACAGCTACAGCCAAATACAGCTTTGGATAAGGAGAAAGTCCTAGTCCTATATAGTGAATTTTTGGTTTACCATTATTCCAACTTCTTTTTAAGAGCTTATGAATGTGAAAAACATAGCTCTAGCTTTCCCAGATAGCTCTTCCAATGCAACTTAGTTCTGATCAGTTTTCCTTTGTAAACTTGATGTCCTCGTGGTAATTTTATTTTCATATATAATGATTTCATTCACCTCATGGGAACTGAGCATGTGGTTGAAGGGCACTGTGTGTGATTTATACTATAGGGGGATTTTAAAATGTAAATGACATTTAAGTGCCAAGTACAAGTGCAAGTAGGGCAGAATGGGTACCATTGTTTGTAAAGCTAAAGTGACTAGCATGTAAAATACTAGAAGGAATAGGCTTTCTTTTGAATTTATTTACTATAGTTTTGCAATGCCCAGCAAATCTGCATCACATTTACCAAGTTCTAGAAAACAGTTTGTCAAGTGTTATGTTTTATCAAGATATGTTACTATGTTAAATGTGCACTACGCCAATTCTGTAGTGCCTGGGCCTCATTTCCTGTTTATATCTAACCTTTCAAACCAAAAGCCAAAAAGCATACTTTTGTAACTTTTTATGATGTCTTACATATTCTGTAGTGATGTAAATCCAATAAAAGGCTGATGGACAGTGTAATAAAATGCCATTTATAGTCAAAACTGTAAGTGAATGTGAAACCCAACTACTTATTAAACAAGAGTTTGGATCAGATATCTTACTTAATTGCTCCACTAACATCATAAAAGTGATAGAAAAAAATACATTAAGGTAATGATCAGGGTCTAGCTTAAATCCAAAAAAGCAGGAAAATTCAAAGTTAAGGATGGAACTCTGAACTTAACACATTCCTTTTCACCTAGGTATAGCAGCACATATGATACTTTAGATCATACAGTTTTAGAAGATGTATGCAATACTTAAGTACAACTGGCCACCATGAGATTGGAATTTTAGCCCTGACTGCACTTCCCTCATTCTGTGTGTTTAAATTAGAAATTTACCTTCATGTATTTTTCTAATGTTTAAAAATAACACTTTTCTAGTATTGCAAATAAAAATTAAAATAACAATAAGGAACACTGCTAGGTTAAGGACCTTAGGTTGAGATCAGATGAGCAATTTCAACGGAAATCTACAAGAAGCAGACTCAAAATAAACACCAACAAAAAAGTCTTCCACTGAGATCAGATCAGTCCTTGCAAGTGTTTGTACAGCTGCTAGATTAGTATTAACACAAGGTGAAAAATGGGTTATAGTCTCCTATATGGGGAGCCATAGGTCTCAGATTTTGCTCCCCTTTTCAACAGAAGCTTCAAAATGTTCAAAAATTTAAATTTCTAATGTAATTTGCAAAATATTAATAATGAGTTGCTTCTCCCCCTGTGATTTTCAGGATGCTGTACTGAGAAAAATGAGAACAATGTTAAGGTTGTAGTGTTCGTTTTGCAACTCCAAATAGTTTAATTTGCCTATTAACATCAATTTCTAAAATTAAAATAGGAATCATAAGCATTTTGAATCTGAGTAAAAGAGGGATGATCATTTAAAAAAAAAAAAAAAAAAAAAAAAAAACAATTTACTGTTACTGCCTGACTCCCATCTGGTCTGAGGTCATTATTATTTCCCCCTACTTAGACCCATTCCAGTCCCATCTCGCTCCCTATGCCAAAGTATCCCTCCCACTCTCCTCCTCCAATCCCTGTCCCTTTGCCCTTATCCCTTGTACCCTCCCATCTGTGACCTCCGCAACCCCTCCTCTCTCATTCTTAATCTTGATTCTCTCAGCTAGCTCCTTTTTCTCGGCCTTCAAACATACCTACTTCTCTGCATCTTGAAAAATAAATCTTCCTCAGTTTCTCCCACCTTTCCAACTGCTACCCTGTCTCCCTAACCCCTTTCACATCCTAGCTGCTTGTACTTCCTTTCACTCCTCTGTTCCACAGAGACTTTTCTCACTGAGTCAGTCTCCAATGAGCTTTTCTTGGCCAAGTCCAAATCTCTCTTCTTCAGTCTCATCCTCCTTGACCTCTCCAGGCTCACCCTGCTTGACGTTTCTACTACCTTCAACACTGTTGACCATATCATCCTCCTTAACTCTCTTCTACTTCGCCTTTCTGAACTCATGTACTTTTATTTGACTATCAGAAACTTGATTTGGAGTGCTCCCTCCAGTATCTCCTCTGGAGGTGCCACCTCCTTTTTACTCCCAAATTCTGTCTTTTGGCCCCCTCCTCTTCTTCCTCTGAACTTTATGCCTGGGTAACCTCATCCACTCGATTTGAGCTACTACCTTTATGCTGACTCTCTCTCTCTCTCTCTCTGCCAATGACTGATCCCCTTTTGTTCCCTTCTCGCACAAGTGCCTGTGCTCTCCTGAGTGCTGGCTTCCGAGCCTGAAATGGTCTCGCTGGTCTGGTAGGCCAAGCAATCTCCCTTACTATATATCTTCTCAAAACCCACTGCTTTTCACAATCCCTCAAACAACAATCCACAAATTCCATTAAAACAATTTTTAAAGGTAATTAACAAAACAAAAAAGACCACCCAGGAACTACTACAATAGGTAATGTAGTACCCAAACAAACCCTTAACTTTATTCTGTGTATTTCTTCTTTCCTGCATTTCCCTTGCTTGTTGTTCTCTTTCCAGTGTCATCTCGTGTCAATTTAGCTGGCTGAAGTGGACATCATGTCTTTATTTGCTATGTGAATTGCCATACATGACTATAGCACTATACACAAATATTTAATAATAAAATAAGGAATAAACAATAACAGCAGCAACTGGAAGCATCAATATGGATAAAGGGTTTGTGTATGCATTATGCATTGCATACTATCTAAAATAAGCAGAATCCAAGGGAATGGAAAGACACTGATATATTGTTCCACCCTGAGGGATTTGTACCAGCATCTTCTCTCTATTGATAGAACATATATGGAAGCAACTGTTTCTATAGACAGTTCCATTATAACTAGTTATAGATCTAATACGTAGGATGGAACAGTAAAAGTATGAAAGCTAAAAGCTATGGAACACAGGTGAAGCGCCTTTCTACACTCAATTTTTGCCTCTACTCCAGGGGGGAGGGGCAGTGGCAGGTCATGGAACATATATGGACAACACATCTTGAAGAACCAATTACTGTAAAGTACAAGTAGCCATTTCTTCTTCTCTGAGAGCTTGTCCATAAACATTTCACTGTTGGTAACTCACAAGCAATGACCTAGGATACAGGAGGTGGATGCTAGGAGTCTAACCAATGATTGTAGGACAGTCCTACCAAAATTAGCATCAGATCTTGATGCTTCCACTATGGAGTAATGCTGGGTGAATGTGTGTATTGAGCCCAAAGTAGCTACCTTAGTATCTCCAAGTATGGGAACATTTATCAAAGAAGCAACAGAGGTTGTTTGTGCTCTGGTAGACTGAGATGTAGACCCACCTATGAGAATATGTTAGCTAATTCATCACATCACTTGATACAAGCGGAAATCCAGTTAGAACATCTGTGTTGAAAGGGCTTGTCCTTTAACCCTGTCTACATAAAATATCAATAATCTTGGGGATATCCTGAATGACTTAGCGTGCTCTCCTTCTATGTAGATAGGACTAAGAACTTCTGTAAAGTTCATTTCACCTCACCTTTATCTGAATGTGAATTTTGGGGGGAGGAAGGGGCGGAACAGGTAGACGGATGACCTGACTTAAGTGAAAGACAGAGACCACTTTCCGTAACAATTTAGGGTGAGGTCTTACTGACACCCTGTCTTTATAGGGGGCCTTGCCATCAAGTGCTTGTATCTCCTCAACCCTTCGGGCCAGTGTTACTGCCACAGAAAAGCTGTTTTAATAAAAAGTGGAAAGAAAGAACATATGGCCATTGGCTCAAAAGGTGGGGCCATTAGCCCCAATCAGTCCAATATTTAGATCCCGAGGAGGGAGAGGTTCTCTGACTGGGGGGATATATAAACCTAGCTACCGTAGGGTGTGGAAATGTAAAATATCACTGAAGTGGAGGGTGAAAAACTGAGATGGCTGCTAGGTGAACCCTCTGGGAACTCACTGACAGTCCAGAGTCCTTTAAAGATAGAAAGTAGTCCAGTATGTCTGGAATCTGTTCCAGGGATGGAGATAACTGATGCTGCACCCAGATTATGAATCTCTTCCATTTAACAGCATAAGTATGCCTTGTAGAATCTTTTCTACTGCAGATTAGGATGTTTTGTACTTCAGGGTAATAGGATCTTTCCACTCAGGTCAGCTAGCCAGCACCCATGCCCTAAGGTGCAGGGAATGTGGATCCAGATGGAGAATCTCATAGTGCCTGAAATATTACATCTGGCTGGAGAGGCAATTGAATTGGAGGTTGGATGGAGAGATTCTTTAGGCGTAAAGTACCGGAATTGTCCTGGCCATGCTGAAACTATGATCATACTGGCTGCATCTTGCCTGAACGTCCTGAGAACACTCAGGATAAATGCAATGGTGCAGGAGTATAGAACCACTAAGGATCTCAGTGTAGTATGTCAGTCCTTTAGAGAGTGTAAGGCCTCATCTGCTTTAGCACTGAGGAGTTCGCATCCCTTGAATGGGAGATCCTCCATTGTTATTTGAATTTCGTTAGAGATCCCTAAAGAGCAGAGACATGAGGATCCCTTCTAGAAATGAAAAGCAACGAGGAGTCCTTGTGGCCCTTAGAGACTAACAAATGTATTTGGGCTATAACCCACTTCATCAGATGCATGCGTATGCCCAAACAAATTTGTTAGTCTCTAAGGGACCATGAGGACTCCTCGTTGTTTTTGATGATACAGACTAACACAGCTACCCCTCTGAAACTTATATAAATGAGGTTACCATAGATCTAGAATCTATACCAGCAGCATCACAGGCTGCTTGGAGTGATATGCATAACCACCTCACCTTCAGCAACGAGCAACTTAAATTCTTCCCTACTGTCTTAAAAAAGCCTGCCTACACATTTAGCCATGTAATCCCACTTCAGATAATTGTATTTTGCCAACCAGACTTGGTAGTTAATGATTCATTTGCAGGCTCGATGTCGAGTAATTTTCCTCATCCAAATAAATCTATTATTTGGGTTCCTTGTCTTTTGATGTTGCTTTGTGTTGCCTTCCACGTGATCTCTCTCATTCACCACAAGAACCACCCATAATGCCAGCCGTGTATAAAATTGCTCAATACCCTGGGAAGATACTAGGTGGCAATGATGATCTGAGCTCTTTGATGCTCATACCAAAGAGGCAGGTGTCTGCCAGAGCGATTTAGCTGATTCTAGAAGTCCATCTTTGATGGGCACTGCAAGAGATCCAAGTATGGACCTGTGTAGGATATCCAGAAGCTTCTGCGATTTTTCCTGTACTGCTTCAGCTGGAATCTCCAGCGTGTCAGCTATTCTGCATAACAAGTCCTGGAACAACTCATAGCCCTCTAGGGTTGAGGTAAATGACTCAGGGACAACAGTTTCATGCTGGGATGATGAGGACATGTGAAACTGGGTTAGGATGGCTTCTGCTTGGGATTCCTCACCGGGAACCATGAATGTCTGTTCAGCTGGGAGTGGAGCAGATTGGGTTGGTGGAGGTGAAGAAGGGGATCTAATCCTGGATTGGGAGGCAGAGACTGGCCTTCTAGCCTGATGCTTTCCTCTCACAGCCCAATACAGATAAAAGTACTGTTAAGCACAAGACACAGGTGGCCAAGGGAGAGGATACCAGAGAATTCTATCCCTCTTTGAGCTTCTATGTGAGGGTAATAGAAATCAACCCTTGACTCCCTCTCCGTGGTATGCTGCCTGAATATCTAGACCCCGGGGAACAAACTGGGCCAACCTCCCTACTGCCTGCAGAGCCCGAGGAGGAGAATATATAGTCCTCCTGGAGAGGAGGAGCTGTAGCAGCTGGTGTGCTAGGAGCACCTTTAGTCTGTGCCCTGGTTGGTACCACTAATGTACCTGGTACCAGTGTCAGAGCAGCAGTCGGTGCTGGAGGAGGCAGTTCCATCACTGCTAATAGTGGAGAGTCCAGCACTGAAGAGACCAGTAGGTCTTTCAATGCTATATAGGATTTCGATACTAATTATGTTGGTTTCAAAGACAGGTGAGTAGATGGTCATAGTGCCAGGGTTATTAGTATGAGAGACATGAGGGCCTCAATGCTGAGAGCTCTGTACTGAGAGATTTAAGCGTTACCAAGGGAGGCACAGTGAACGGTGCCGGACTGGGTGTCTTTTCTTCTGAAGTTTGAGAGGATTTATAATTCCTTGAGGAAGAGGACAGAGATCTCTTTCCTTTGTGGGTCCAGTGCTCTTTCCTTCCTCTGTACCCTGAGATTTTACCAAACTACAAAGATGGATCTTTAGGAGCAGCTGCTATTATTAATCATGTTTATTTTGAACAGTGACTATCACAATCAGGTCTTGGTCTATGAAGGAGGTTCCTAGGTGCTACAGTAATAAATGGGGGGGGGAGGGATAGCTCAATGGTTTGAGCATTGGCCTGCTAAACCCAGGGTTGTGAGTTCAATCCTTGAGGGGGCCACTTAGGGATCTGGGGCAAAATCAGTACTTGGTCCTGCTAGTGAAGGCAGGGGGCTGGACTCAATGACCTTTCAAGGTCCCTTCCAGTTCTAGGAGATAGGATATCTCCATATATTTTAAAAAAAATTATAAATAAATAAATACGACATTGAAGTGTCTAACGGCCAACAAAGAATGGACCCCTCTTTGCAAGACACTGTACAAACCCAGAGTAGTAAGTGGTCCTAGCCCCAAAGAGCTTACAGTCTAAATAGACAAGACAGACAGAGGGTGTGAGGAGTCTCTAACAACAGCAGAGTGAAAAGTGTGATAGCACCTAACAAACTAATTCCACAAGTTTTTAACTTTTTGTGGTGGTGTTAGGGTGTAGATTTACTTAGAAAGGGATTGGTTAAATGGAAAGAAAAGAGAATGGAGAGGGGACACTGAAGGGCAGGGCATGAGGGAGACAGGGTAAGAGGGGCAGGTGTGGAGTGAAGCTGAGGTGAAAAAAATGGGAGGGAGGGAGAGGGGTGTGTTGGAACGAACAGCCAATCAAACACAGGGCAGAGAAAGTCCAGTTAAAACTGTAGAAAATTCTCTGAATGTCCAGAGGTCCCTGTTTTGGCCATTTCTACTCCAGCCAGCTGGAGACTCTGGCCAGCTAGGCCACATGGCAAAGGAAGAGGGGAGGCACCACCTGGGTCCTAGTACGTCCAGAGTAGGGGGAAGTCTCCCCTGCACAGTTCAGGGTTCAAGGAGATGCTGGGGTGAGAGATGGCCCATGAGGCCCCATTTTCTCCCACCCCCAGTGCAGCATTCCCTAGTTTGGCTGCTTCTGCTCCCACTTTGACTTCAGGAGTTAAGGAGACAGCCAGAGCACTTTTAGATGGTAAGTATTAAGAAACTGCTACTCCAGGTGTCTCGGGGTTTGGAAAGGGATGCACTGACCTCTCCAGGAAGAATATTTTCAGAGGAGATTCTCTACCTCTTTGGGTTCTCATAGAAACTGATTTACACGTGGTACATGATTCTGTTATGTGCACCTCACCCAAACACAGCAAGCATCTAGTGTGCCCATCATTGGAAGGCACTACAGCCTCACAGGAAGAGGAATTTTTGAAGCCTGGAGATTTCTGCTCAGCCATTATGACTGATCTCAGTTCCAGAGCTAACTCATGGGAAAACAAAAAAGTGAATTTCCTTCTAAAAGGAAGAAAGGAATTACTATAAAAAATCTGTAACAATAACACTAACTAACTAACTACTAAGTACCTAACTATCCAGAACTATTTACCTGACAAAGAATAGGCCACATAATGAGCTAAGAAGCTTGGACACTGCAAGTTCCAACCCATACCCAGAGGAAGGGAGAAGGAAATGAAGGGTAGGGTCGCCCTGCCCTTTTGGCCCTCAGAGGCACAGGAATACTCAGGGCGCAGGCATGGTCCCCAAAGAACATTCTTGGCCCAAAGTATCTGGACTTAATTGTATTGGATGCATGCTCACCAACAGTGAAATACATATGGACAAGAACTTGAAGCACAGACCGTTCATCACTAGAAAGCCTGGATGAGCCGTCTCCTGGAATTCAAATCAATGTCACTCTAGCAAGTCACTAGGACAGCTACTGGCACAAGACCAAATTTACCCTTCGAATGCCAATAAACTGTGTATTGTTTAAGATATTGTTACATATATTAAAATAGATTACAATGATTTTGCTTTTATACTGTGCCTCTATATAATGGAAAACATATACAGTAGCTAGCATAATAATATTGATCCTGCAAAACATAGAACTTACTGTATGATTTCCAATGTGTTAAGTTTTCTATGGGTTTATCTCTATTTACCATCAATGACAACAATACAGTTTCTATACGTTATTTATAACAAAAGCAAGCTCCCCTGGGTAAGGTTTGCAAATAGAATATGTGCCACCATCTTTAGGAGCCAATAACTTTAAATGTTGTGAAGTGTTGTCTTACAACAAATGGTTTCATTCTGAGTATCACAGATTATAAATTAGCACAGCAAACTACTATTAAGGTAAAACAGTAGACCTCAGTCAAGCCTGAAAGAAACAGATGTAGATCTGACTGAATTCAAAAGGATTTGCACAGGCTTCCATTAGGACTGAGTTCGGCCATAGGGTTTAATCAAAGCAGCAGAACTCTTGGAATTACTTCCAGAGGGTTATCATCCCTTACCTGTATTTCGCTGTGGGGTCTCAAACACTGAAATTGTGTCATCACTCAGAAAATAAGAAATAATGAACTGCCGATCCTTGTCAATGGGATTATCAGTAATAAATTTTGCAAGAAAGCGCAGCAGGTTACTTTCGAGGCCTTTTCTATGAGGGTAGAAGAAGTGGAAAGAAATTCAGTACACAGTATGATGAAACTTTTCATTACTTGGAGATGTATTTTGTGAAATAAACAAAATGCATATTCTTGGTCTGGACAAGAAATGGAATGAAGTTCCCTATTTTTTCAAAAATAATTTTCAGATGGGGTTAACAAAGCCAAGCAGGGTCAGCCAGATAGAAAGGAATTATTTTTCCGGGCACAATTGGTTCTCTGATTACAGATTCTGATTACATTTGTATTCAATCTCAATTGCAAATCAGGCTCAAAGTTTATTTCCAGAAATTTCATTGGGGGAAAAAACATTTTTTAGATGTATTAATTTCAAACCTAAATACAAATCAAAATACATGTCAGGACCCGCTCCAGGAAATTTGGCCAATCAGATTCTTTTTCCACGTGGCTATTTTTTAAAATGTGAAAACTGCATGAATTCAACAATAGTAAATCTATTGATTTAGACGTTACTATTTCCAAATGTACCATGGTTATATAAATTATTAAAATTTTAATAAAGTCTTCTAAAAGCATTCTCCTTTTCTGAAGGCTCTACATGTGGGTTAATGGACCTCAGATCTGCAATGCAGCTTTGCTTTTTACTCAGGATTCATAAATCATGGCACTATCTATATAACCCACAATGGAAATAAAAGGTGCTAATGTTTTCATATTGCTATAGTACAACTGTGCATGAAAACCAGCCAACAAAGAAAGGAACTGTCAGGAAATCTCAAGAGAAACAAACGGTGGTTATATCATATTTGTGGATCTTCTGAAATTCTTTTTAGTCGTCTACACTTGGAGCCAGGGGTGTGATTGCCAGCTCAAGTAGATATACTCACACTAACTCTCATCCATCTAGCATGCTACAAATAGTAGTGGAGCAATGGTAACACGGGGAGCAGCAGCAGCAGTACAGGCTAGCCACCCCACGTATGTACCCATGGGGTCTGGTTGGGTCATAGTTGGGGCAGCTAGCCACAACCACCTCTCACCACTGCATGTATGTACTACCACAGCAACACTACTTTTTTTTAGTATGATAGCTCAATGAGAGCTAGTGCAAGTATGTCTACTAGAGATGGGAATCACATCCTAGCTCCAAGTGTGGACATACCCTCAGAGTCTGATCCAACGCCAAATGAAGTCAACGGAGTCCTTGTATTTATTTTAATGGGAATCAGATTAGACCCTAACTTCACAGAAGACGGTATTTGCCTCGTTCACAGAAATGCCGAATGCAATGTTGCTAACCAAGTCCTAATATACCCGGACACTTAAGTAAGGTAACCTTGACATTTCACCTAGCACCCCTCTCCCCTGCAACCAGGAATTAAAAAAATTAACTGGGATTATCTTTCACTAAAATACCTGTCTTTCTCCATGAATTTCTTGAAATCTTTCTGGGGAGGTTGAGGAAGAAGGCTCAAGCAGGAGCATAGAGAATCCTCTTCAGAACCAAATCCAGTGTACGGTGGAAACTTATTTTCTATTTTTGAAGGAGGTGGAGCCTTGAATGGAATTGGGGTAAAATCCTCTATAAGAAAATAAGACAGCAAGATTTTTTTTCAGATCATGCTATTTTATTAAAGATATTGCATTTTCAGTATAGATGTCTATTAATATATTCGTGTAACAAAGCAGAACCTCCCCCTTTAAATCAGGGGTCCCAAACATATGGCCTGCAGAGTTAATTCCATAGGTGCCGACCTCACTGGCAGCCAAGCTCCCCGTCCCCATCCCCAACCCCCCACCTCCCAAGCACGCTGCTTCCCCACTCCTCTGCCTACCTCCCAGCGCTTCCAGCTGTTTGGCAGCACTTAGGACTTTCCAGGAGGGAGGGGAGAGGAGCGGGGACACGGCGTGCTCGGGGAGGAGGCGGAGCTGGAGCGGGGATTTGGGGAAGGGGTTGGAATAGGGGCAGGGAAGGGGTGGGAGGAGGTGGGGCAGGGGCAGGGCCTCATGGACTAGATGAGCAGTCTGGGGTACAAAATTCAGCATGTATGATTCTTTGCTGTGAGAAGTTGGGAAAAATGTTTGTTAAAAGTGGCAACGTATTTTGTATGAATAGTTACTTTAAAAAGTTACTGCCATTAAAGCTATGTTGATAGACTGTTCATGTAGATCATCATCAGTGTTACTGACCACATAAGGAATAGTTACAGGTGTTTATATTTTATTAAAACCCTTCTTCGCATTACAGTTTTTAAAAAGTCAATACATTGACTTTTAATAGCATACTAGATTACTCTTCATTTTTTTAATTTTTGACTATACTTTTGTATCGTTGTATAAAAAGGTGTCAGTGATGCAGTCCTCGGGCCAAAGCACTAGTCTTCATGTGGCCCTAGTGGTGATTTGAGTTTGAGATCCCTGCTTTAAATCATGCTTGCTTCACTATTTATAGGGTGAAATGCAAGCCTTATTGAAATCAATGGCAAAACTGCTATCATAATTTCGATGGGGCCAGGATTTTGCCCATGCCCTATAATGTTTGGAAGAAATCAGTCAATAGTAAGGGAAATATTATTCCTAAACAGAAGAACCAAATTTTAAAACCACTTTTCAACTCTTATCCCTTGGGATCATTCCACAATTCAAATTCCTTGCTTGTGATATTTTTTGATCTGCTTTTTGTCAATTTCTATGTTTGTATTGGAAGAACTCAAATGTTTATGTCAGTCTTGGCAAGTTGCCAATAAATTCAGTCCTATCCCAAATACATCCACCTTTTCTGAAGCTTTACTTTTATAGTCTTTCCCCTACCCTACTCTTAAATATTGCCTGAGCTCCAGACTCACTCATCAGCACTATTCCACAACTATGATCCCTTTCTCCATATGAACATGACCAATAACCAATCTGTCCTTTCTTCACATATGCTTGTCAACTCAACAAGCTGTTATAAGGTCCACTCTGATCCCTATATCTAGCGAAAATCCTGCTGCCCCAGTGTCAGCTGCTGCTCTGGTGTGCCATAGTTGCTCCCCTGAACCTGTTTTTCCCAGTATTACAACTTGCATCGGCTATTGAGGCTTACAGCCAACAGAAGAACCTAGATAGATACAGTCTTGATGATTATATTCCCTGAAAATAAAGTTTATTAACGTGGAAGCAACACTGATAGATGCTGGAAAATAAAAGTACAACGCACTAGGCAAAGCACCAGCCAGAAGGATGTCACAGCATCCACGGTCCAGGAAAGAACTGAGGGCCTCAGAAAGGCAGTGTACAACAATGGCCACAAAGAAGAATGGGTTTTTTTCTTCCCAACCATTGTCTCTTCTACCTGGAGTGGGAGAGATTTAATTCACCATTTTTTCCCTTTTCATCACCAAAACAAAAGTATCCAGTGAAAATGGTGAAATTTACACATATTTCTATAGGGAGAAAAACTGATTGAATGAATAATGCATTTTTTAACTGAAACATCCCCAACATTATTGTACTGTAGGTTTGGTTTCGGCCCATGTAGAGGAAAAGAGTGAAATTTGGGCCAATCCAAACTTTTCCTGAAGTGCTTTTTCAGTCTACATATCTATTTGAAATAGGGGTTCTCAAACTATGTCGGGACCCCAAAGTGGGTCACAACCCCATTTTAATGGGGTCGCCAGGGCTGGCATTAGATTTTCTGGGGCCAAAGCCAGAGAGCTTCAGCCCTGGGCAATGGAGATCAGGTTACAGGCCCCCTGCCTGGGGCAGTGGGACTCAGGCTTTGGCTTTGGGGAGCTCAGGTGGGCTCAGGCTTTGGTCCCCCTCCTGGGGTCATGTAGTAATATTTGTTGTCAGAATGGGGTCGCAGCACAATGGAGTTTGAGAACCGGTGATTTAGAACATGCTAATAAACGAAGATCACAGCAACCTACTCTTTTAAATTCAGATTTATCTAAGACAGGTTTGTTGTTGAAAAGTACAGCAAGAATTCAGATGTCAGAATTTCTCCTAAGTAAAGTCCTAAACACAAGAAGCACCTTCTCCATCCTTCCTTCAGCAGTTACTTCTACTGCAACATATCCTGTTGAGAAGAAGTTCTTCATGGAAAAGCTAATGCCTCCTCTTGAACCAGTCAAGAGGAGTTTCTATAAAAACAAAGCAGCCAATGTATTTCCCTCAGAAGTTACACAGGCCCTTTCCATGATATAGCGCAACTAGTCTGGGAGGGCTCAAATACTAAATCAATAAATAAAAAGAAGTCTCCTGCTAGGAAATTTTCAAATTTTACACCAAAAACCATCACTGTAACAGAGTAGCATCATATAAGTAAACACATGACAAAACAAACATTATTTCTGGCAATACTGATCCTCTCTAAACAATTTCAATATAGTGCATGAGGAGTTACATGTGCGACTCTAGTTAAAAAACAAACACTGTGTACATAAGTCTCTGCATACTGAGAAGGGGGGGAAATCCCTATGAGTTTGTATGTTGAATCACAAGGTGATCACACATGTATTCTCTATTTGAAAAAGAACTATCAGATTTATAATATTGATTATTCTCAACTACGGTAGCTTTAATTTGTGGGGCTTACATAACAAATGGAACACTGATTAAGATCTTTCTTGCACTCCAACAGTGCCACCTAGTGTGTGTCTAGTAGACAAGTCAAAGATAATTGCTCAATTTAGTTTTACTCTCTTGGTACTCAGCATTTGTACATTTGTTTTAATGTGTCAGTCATACCTATAATCAACCATGCTTAATATAGCACAAATAAGTCATTATATCAACAAAATACCATAGCTTTCAATTGCTGTGTATTTAGGTGTCCATTTTTTGTCTTCCCAGGCCCCATTACATAAAGCCAATCTAGATTGGGCTCTGTGTAATTATGTACTATTTATGTGTGGTCTTTAACTTTGACCCTCAGAACCAATTCCTAACAATTTAATGATGTGTTATCCCTGAACTCATATTTTATCTCTATTAAAGTCCTGAAAGTCTGTAACAAAACAGTTAAGCAGAAGTATTTTTTGAACATTTATAAATATGTCTCTTGCTGTAACAATCTGCAGAGTAACCCAATGTTCTTATATGTTCTTCCCAAAAAACATCTTGCAAATCATTAGGGAACAATGCAGAAAATAAAGTAAGTGAAGTTCATTTATTGAAGTCTGAATACTAGTGATATCATAGCAGTATTTTCGGAAGCCTTCTCAATCCATAGCTAACTTTTCACACACAGCACTTGATCTCCCAATGATCTGCTGCACAACATCTATCCATCTCCTCACTGGTCGCCCCCTACTACAATGACCTTCTACCATTCCTGCCAACATTTTAATGTGAATTTACTGTGGTATTGAAAGCCGTGGGTAATGAAATCCTATTCATGGACAGGACAGGTACACCATAGGCACTGGCAGTTTTCTCCACAATGCTGCATCAATGCACCTCAATCCTGAAACTGAAGGATCATCTCTATGGGTATGTCTTCAACCCACAGTTAACCTGGGTGATTGGTATCTGGGTCTGAGCACCTGGGTTAGGTGCCCAAGTGTGAGTGCCCCATCTGCAAAGTCCTACCCTATTTAATGTGTTCTCACTGTTTCTGCCTTCGGACATGCATGTCTGGGGGGATGGGAGGGAAGTATATCCCATGCTCCTTTGCTGTAGAATTCATTCCCAGTCAGTTGAGGGAGAATTTGTCTGTCTGGAAGGACTGTGGGAAGGGCATCGGAGGACTACTAGAACATGAGTGATTTTGTCTACATCTTCACTGCAAAGTGGGTGGGTTCTAGCCTAAGTGAAAGTGGGGTCTAACCCATACCTCCAGCTGAGCAATGTAACCTAGCCTGGGCTTAAAGCACCCTCAGACCTGAGTCAGAGGATTTTCTATCTAGATATTAGGGAACTCAGGCTAAAACCCAGGTAAGAGCTGGAGTTATCTGTGTAGTGAAGATATACTCTATGCATGAGAGAGCAGTTCAGTCTCCAGAGCAATTCAAGGAGCCTTACTGTGGTGCTGTTTTTTATGATCAGAACACCTGTCCACTGACACCATCAAATTCATTTCACATAACACACTGAATAGTCACTACATTCTAACCACTTTCAATCACAAAACAAGATCTGAACCAGCAACATAAAGGCGAAAAACTTTATAGCCCATTATTAATCCCCAGAGCCATCCAGTCCCCCTTAAGAATAAAAAAAAACTTGAATATTATGTAGTCTTCTCAGTAGCAAAAATGGTAATAAGGACCAGTTCGGTGGCATAGCAAAAGCATTATGCTAGCAAGAAATCAGCTTTCAAATTTGAGATTTCATCTTTTGCTTTCAATTTCAATGGCATTTTAAAAGTACCAGTGAAGGGGTACTTGCAATTCCCTTGGACTGAAAACAGATGACTAGCGCTGGACATAATTCTTGGTTCATGTGTCTGCCAACAACCAACAGGTATAGAAGAGGCCTCCCCTAGTTTCCAACTTTATTTTAGTGAAATGGGATCCTGCTTCACAGTTCACCTACCAAGGAAAACAAGGAGGTAACGCCTCCTTTTCTCCTGCCTTCCAAAAGGAATATTACAAGAGCACCTATTTGTCACATGGTTGGCAGTGCAGCCAAAAATGTGACCCTATGTATTTTGGCTCACAAGAAATCCCTCTTCCCCCTCCACATAATATTTAATTAATAAATAATAGAAAGGTATTTAAGAAAGGACACTTCTTACTCTACTTCTGTGCTGTGATGAGATAAATATAGTTCTCCTCAGAGACATACTCATGAGTAAATTTCCCATTTCATTTGGGTATGCATTGTTTATAATGTATATGTGGCCATTGCTGCATTCAGATCATCCTTCTCTTTCTGTGCAGCTGCATTAGCAAAATTTAGGCAGAATATATCCCACATTAAGGTGTCTTTCCCTTGCATTCAGATCAGTGCTGCATTCATCCATAATAATGTCAGGCTTCCTGCTGAAGGGCATGAGCTATCGTTTACAAAGCCGCTGTCCTTTGAAAAATTTCCCTTTGCTTTCACAAATATTATGCCGAGGAAAACAGGCAGAAACATTGGAAACCTATTGATGAGCATAACCACTGCACTTCAAGAGAAATCTCCTCGTCCTCCTAAAAGGCAATTCTATCAGCATACAACTCCTGCTGAAGCCATATAGTCAAATAAATGCTTGTACAAAGAACAACAGGGGGTAAGATGAGTAACTCAAAATCACAACAGCAACAGTGAGCTCGGTCCGGCAAGGTGCTGAGCATTCTGGTCCCAATTTAACAAAGCCCTTAAGCAAGTGCTTAATCTTTGCCAAGGGCACAGTCCTACTGAAGACAAGTTAAAACTAAGCACCTGCTTAAGTGCTTTGCTGGCTCAGGGACAGAGTGCTGAGCACACTGCATGATCAAGCCCACTGAGAGTACATGGTATTTCTGCCCACTCCAAATAAAGTGTGCACAAGCTCAATGGAGGACAAACATACCCTCTTCCTGGGGTTTGAATTTATAGGTAACTCACAAACAACAAAACATAAACCCCAACCTTGAGCTTTCTCCCCCAACCCTACTTGTTCCAAGAGTTACCCACAGGACCTCCTTGTCTCTACCTTTAGTCCCCTCTGACTAAAAGGTCATGCCTTTTTATATCATGATAGGGAATCCAGGGGGTTAACACATGTCACAGTAAATCAGCAGAACTTAGCAGCTTTATGCAAGGTTCTAACCCCCGTTAACAAGGTGGGTCACATCAAGATGCCTGCATTTCTACATAGAATTATAGATCCTACCACCTTATTACACACTATTTATTTTTCTGATGTGTGTGTGGGAAACACTGTGCCATTCTGCCCTCTCATAAACTTGCACAACTAGCTGAAGTTAATATCCATAAACTAGTACCCGCAGTCAACCAGCCACTATTACACTAAAGAAACAACCTTTGCGGTCGTAATATTTAGCTGTATTACTTGGTGGGCAGATAATGGTTGTGTGTGTTCCACTTACCACACCACCCCAATTACGGAAGCCCCATTCACCATTCCAGTAATCACAGTATGGACATTCTTAATTTTAACAACATGTTCTGACGGATCTTGTTTAATGCCTGGCATATTTGCACCAGTATTGTTCCAACTGTTTTCTTCTAATGCCAACAAATGAGACAAGAAGCAGTATTCAATATGTGTAGATAGCTTTAATAAAGGCTTCTACCGTAATATTAGGCCAACCTCCAGAGAAATAAAATGGTGGCCTTCCTCCTTCTGATGTTTTTCAGCCATTCATTGTTGTCATTCTATAGCGCTACAGTAACTCATTCCACCAAGGAGTTAATTGGACTTTGGTCCAAACTCTGTGTTCCATCTGGTCATGAGTCTGGGTCACAAACACATCTACCCAGATATCTTGTTTCACATGTCAGAAAAGGGCTGTAGCAGTACTTTTCTCACCACTTTTGAGCAGTCCATATACTCACTAGTTTCTATTCACTGGATAACTAAAATCGATGGTAGGATAAACTGCTCTTCCAAGAAGACACCCATACTAAAAACAGCTCTGATTCTGACTGGGGAATTCTGGGATCGCTAAACTAAATCCCATACTCCCAGAATGTTTTGCCATCTTGGAGAAAATGCTGATTGTTTTCCAAAATTCAGTCCTCCAGTTTGCAATTCTTGAGGCACTATGGGATACCTGCTGTAATGATCCAAACTGCACAGATTCTGTATAGTAGAGATCATTAAGTGTAGATTTGCCAGCATTTGTTGTGAGGATGCACTGAATCATCTCAAACACCTAAACTCAGCAACAGTTTTCAGAAAATAGATCTGACATCTTTACAAAATGCATTGTGATGAGAAGAATATGAATCATAGAATCATAGACTTTAAGGTCAGAAGGGACCATTATGATCATCTAGTCCGACCTCCTGCACAACGCAGGCCACAGAATCTCACCCACTCACTCCTGTAACAAACTCTTAACCTATATCTGAGCCACTGAAGTCCTCAAATCATGGTTTAAAGACTTCAAGGTGCAAAGAATCCTCCAGCACATAACCTGTGCCCCACGCTACAGAGGAAGGCAAAAAAAACCCAGTGCCTCTGCCAATCTGCCCTGGGGGAAAATTCCTTCCTGACCCCAAATATGGCGATCAGCTAAAACCTGAGCATGTGGGCAAGACTCACCAGCCAGACACCCAGGAAAGAATTCTCTGTAGTAACTCAGATCCCACCCCATCTAACATCCCATCACAAGCCATTGGGCATATTTACCGCTAATAGTCAAAGATCAATTAATTGCCAAAATTAGGCTATCCCATCATACCATCCCCTCCATAAACTTATCAAGCTTAGTCTTGAAGCCAATGTACACACATGTTCAGATGTACATTCTTGTTCAAACTCTGACTGAAGGTAGGGATATCGGAATAGGGAGGTGGAAGAATCAACAGCCTTTATGTAGGATCATTTTATTGTCCTGGTTTTGAAATAAAAACAGTCAAGAGCACAACATGCAAATCTGGGTTGGTCTTAAATAGATCACGATAGATGACCCATGTTCAAGAAAGATGAATTCAAACAGGCACAGGTGTAGAAAAGGGTTACTAGGATGATGAGGGGAATGGAGCCCTACCTTACAAGAGGAGGCTAAAAGAGCTTGGCTTGTTTAGCAAAACAAAGGCTGGCACGGGATATAATTGCTCTCCCTCAATACAGGGAGGGTGAAGAGATATTTAAGCTATGGGACAATGTTGGCACAAGAATAAATGGGTATAAATTGACCATGAATAAATTTAGGTGGGAAATTTGAAGAAGGTTTCTAACCATCAGAGGGGTGAGGATCTGGAACAGCCTCCCAACAGGAACTGTAGAGGCAAACAAACTAATTAGCTTTAAGATAATTTATGAAGTAGGACTGTATGACAGGGTTGCCTGCACTGAGAGAGGACTGGGCTAGGCACCTCTGGACATCTCTTACAGTTCATGCCTTATGTTCCTAAAATCTCACACTTCAGGGGCTTCTGGTAGGTCTCACTCATATGCTCAGGGTCTAACTGACCACCATATCCAAGGATGGGAAGCAATATTCCCACAAGTCAAATGGGCACAGATATTGGGCATTTTTTGCCTTCTTCTGCAGCATGGATCACAGGTCACTTGCTAGGAACATCTGGGTATATCTTACTAAATCAATTCCCTGCCATTGCACTGGTGCACCTCAGTCCTGTTCACTGACTTTGGCACACAATAGTTCAGTTTCCTGAAGACTGTAACACTTTGGTCTAATTCTGGTTGTTGGGCTTGGTCTGGATGTGGTTGGGTGGCGTTTAGTGGTCTGTGATGTGCAGGAGGTCAGACGGGTGGTCCTTTCTGGCCTTAACTCTATAACAACTCCACTGGGACCCCTGCAAAACTACTATTTTGCTGTTAGCTACTTAAAGCAGATTATATATTGCTCCAGGTTTCTAATTCAAATAAATAAAAGCGTTTCTATTAATAGAGAATAACCTTTTAAAAATTCAAAGTTTAAAAGCAGGCACAGAAAAGGATAAATATAGCTACTTACTGATTCCATACTTTGTCATATAATATTCTTTAGTAAATTCATCACAGTCACAGAGTTTTACCCTCCTTCCCCAAACATTGATCACTGCCCCTATTGTCAGGTCAGAGTCTTTGTAAAATTCCTGATGCACAGTTCCTGTCTAAAAAAAGAAAAAAAGATTTAAGAAGCACCTCTATGGAACTTTCTAAAAAAACAAAACAAAACAAAACAAAAACAACAACAAAAAAAACACCACTGTTGAAATTTTACATAAATATTTGATCTTTAACAAAAAAACCCTCCATATTTCACATTTTAGATGTTTTTACTCCCACTCCAAGCTAAAGCTTTTTCTAAACATTTTCACAAACACTGCATATTAAATTTCAACACTGCTCATTTAAGCAGTTCTACAGTGACACCAACATTCTTACAAATAACCTTCTTTGTTTTAAATAAGCAGGATGTTAGAAATGATAAAACAACATCTAATTACATTAGATGGCCTGAGGTATTCAAAAATATCTGACCTTACGATTGTCCAGAATGTAACGGCCTTTATTTCCTACTAAGCCTCCAAACACATTGAGAACTGTGCGATCTGTGATTGCACCAGGCTGATACAGCCCTGCTGGAGCATACTGCAAGGAAAAAGAACAGACGCTTAAGAACAGAGACTTCAGTTACCAAACAAAACCAGTAGTTGTATGAGACAATTTTTATGTGACTGTTTTTGTGTGAACATTTTTAGTGACCATATTGAGGTGTGCTAATGTTACTGACCTCCAAAGCCCACTCTGCTGTTCAAACTATACATTCAGAGTCCTACTGTGCACCCAAGGGCACAGTCTCTTTCTCTGAAGCAAATGGAAAGCAAAGGTTGGCACAACTAAAGTATTGCATATCTTATTATTATTGCTGGTAGTTATTATATTATTGTAGCATGTAAAAGCTGCAAACAGGATTGGGGCCCTATTGTGTTGGGTTCTGTACAAATATAGAAAAGAGCTAATCAGCCTGTTCTATTGTGATGAATGTTCCTATAGGAGGTTTTTAATTTATACTAGTAATTTATTCTAGTTATAACCAAAAAAAAATACAAAACATTTTTAGATGAAGAATCAACTAGATGTGCGTATAACTAAAACAGATCTCATTATCTTTAATGTAACCCCAGTCCCTCCTGTATACCATCCCCATTTTGGGTAATCCTTTGCTGCCCCTTTCTCTAACTTCCATTGACTTCAGAGAGAAATAGACCCTTGAATCCCAATCCTTCAATGAGCAGTGCATGGGTACAGGGTCTGCTAAGTCAGAGCTCATTGCAAGATCAGGGTCCCAGACTGTTGGTTCTTTAAGGCAGGGATCTGTTTATTTTTTAACTTGGCCTGTAAACACCTATGGCTTACAAAATTAAATATTATAACAAATATTAAAAGCAAAGGAGGGGGGAAATAATTCATCACTGCATTACTCCAGACTTATAATGGTTCAAGTCTATCACCAGTATAAAAATGGAATGACACAAAAACATTGTATTCAAACTCTAAAATGGTAAATAAGTTATGGAGGACTAAACTAATTAGTAGACCCTCTCTAAGGTCCTGATCTAATATCCATTGAAGTTAGAAAAAAATCCCATAATTGTGATTATTCTCAGTCATTTTGATAATATACTATAATTATCATTATACTCCTAATACAGGCACTTCAAAATAATGCATTTAAGCTGTTAGTTGGCAAAAGAACTTAAAATATGCTGTATTTTTTATTCTTCACCTTTGGTAGCTTCTTCCTATTGAGGAAAAGTGGAACAGCATCGCGGCCTGAGTTTACTGGTATCACTTCTTTTATTTCAATAGTATCATCAGCCAAAAAATAGTGCAGAATAAGTTCTCGTGGGTCCCCAAACGTGGATTCTGTATCATCCCACATACAGTAAAAACGTAAAACGTGTCCATCGTGCTCCAGAAACTGTCTCAGAGTGTCAAAGCGCTCATAAGGGCGCAAGGGCTTCATACTATCTGCTATCTGAAGATCAAGGAGAAATGAAAGAGAGTTTTAAAATTACATGTTCTCAAGTGCAGAAAAAAACAGGGTAAAGACATGTTCTCAGATTAGTTTTAAGGGTTTCAAATTATGTAATTTAGCTACAGTAAATCAAACACAACATAGCCAAAGCACTACTCTCGGTATATTTTTGAAAAGATCAATTATTTTAGACTTTTAAATCCTTGTTTCTCTTGCTATAAACAGTCCTTCAGATCAAAAAATTGTCAAGTTTTTAATGAGAAGATATTAATAACCTGTGCAACACAAGTTTCAACAAATTATGTCTGGTACCTATATGGCTACATTTCATGATAAAAATCACTTTCTGATTTCTTTGAAGATATTTTATATCAGTAATTAACTATTGTGGAAGAAAGGTTAAACTAAAAAAAATTTTTACAGGATTTAACAGATAATGATTTGGTTATATGGAACCTTGAGCTACAAAGTGATCTATGTGGTTTACACTTATTGAATGGGGTATATTCCCTTCTTGGCATGCACTCATTTGTATAAATAGGAATTACACTTATGCTTCAAAATGAAAATATATCCCATTTAGTATAAGATCTGAAAAAGCAGCAGTTTCCAGTCATAGGAAGTTGCAGGATGGAGAAGTATTGCATTATATCTTATCCTGGGCTAAAGTTTTAGGCCCCAATTTAGGACAGCTTTTATATATGTTTAACTTTAAACACATGCTTAATGCTGTCCTGAATACGTATGCTTTGCTTAATTGAGAACTTGCACTGTCCAAAGAGGATGAAAGATGGCAGAATGGTGATTTTAACTGGCAAAAAATATGTAAAATTGTTGCTGAAAAAAAGCATAGGATGCAGTCAAAGAGATGATATAAACCAAGGTGTTTGAAATTAAAAAATAACTGTTGATTTGGAGTTTTCAAGGCTTCTGCAGAGCTTACATAATTGTTTTAGAAACAGACTAAACTTGATCAATCGAGACAAATTTTTGATGGTTTACATGTGGACGCATCCTTTGACCTTTATAGCACTTAGATGGGACAACTTTTGGATATTTTCTTCTCCTTAAGGGGAACTTAAAAACTTTCTAGAATGTGATCCTAAGCTTTGCACATCCATGTCACAACCAACCAGCACCAGCATTTCCATCATAGCCACCACCCTCCCCCAACGTTGGAATGCAGGGATTTACCATCACACAATTTGGCATTCTTTTCCCTAGACCTCCAAGGTGCTGTGAGCAGACTAAACAAGAAGAGGGAACTAGGCAACATCACTTTTTCCATGGCGGTGTCTGAGCAACTGCAGAGATGTGAATCTAACGTTCCTACTGCACCTTGTTTGTGTAGCATTTTCCACCCCCACCTTATTCCTCCTGCTTCTCTCTCATCTTTCTCTTTTTGCCATGTGCTTATTTAGAGCTTGGTTTAGCCAACCAAGAGAGGCTTCACCCTTGTTCAAAGTGGTCCTGAGCAGCCCAATCATAGTAAAATAAAAGATTTGTCTTCCACTGACTAGTCACAGAAAAATAAGAACCACAAAACCGGCTGGAATTTGCACTACAGCTGTGTGTATGATTTTCCAGTAGTTGAACTGGAAATACCAAAAGAGAGAAGCTTCATTTTCATTCTTCTCTCTCTCTCCCCATTTGAGTGGGTTTATTTTGCATTATCTTAAAAAAAAAAAATAGGATTGACCTTTAGCAATAAAAGCTATCGAGCAAAGACATCCATTACCAACTAAGAGCTCATCAACATTAGGAAAATTCATCCTGGGTGTGTTTTCACACAGGTGTATTCTACAGAGTCAGATTAAGACAAAGGGATAGGCCCAATACCTGGAGTCATGTGATGAGTTCAAAATTTCAGTTTTCATTTGACAAAAAAAATAAAGGAAGTTTCTAGCCCTTGTAGTTATGGTGAAAAGTTTGAAAACATCAACAAAGGACAACTAGTGCACAGATGTCTGCCTGAGACTGCAGACAGCCTGACACAGCTTCCAAGATGTGTAGGCTGCGCCATGGATCTTTATGGGGTGTTAAATCCCATTGTCACTGCTGGTCACTGTCACAGAGGAGCCTCAACAACAGGAAGGGAGAGACAGACATGTGGGATCTGTACTAATTGCTGCTTCCATGGATGCTGGCTGGACCCCTGACAACTGTCTGCAAACCCCTGACCACAACTCCCACTAAGGGCAGGTCAGAAAAAAAGCACAATGCCTCCTCTCCTCCATGCTGATGAGGAAGAAAAGGAGACACAGCCCTCAAGAAAGTGACCAGGGAAAAATCTCTTGTTGCTACTCCCACTGCTCTTCCCTGATTTGTGGGGAGAGAGATCCCAAACCCTGCAAAAAACAAAAATCTATACAGGGTTTAGGAACTGACAGGGAGGGAGACTTGGTGGGATGTGTGCATGTGCACATGAAACTGGAAGCTTGTGAGACAGAGTGGGTGCCAGGCAAGGATGTGACTGGGACCTTGGGAATGCAAGAATTTGTTTCATGTAACACAGTGGTTCCCAAACTTGTTCCACCGTTTGTTCAGGGAAAGACCCTGGCGGTCCAGGCCGGTTTGTGTACCTGCCGCGACCGCAGGTTCGGCCGATCGCGGCTCCCACTGGCCGCAGTTCACTGCTCCAGGCCAATGGGAGCTGCTGGAAGTGGCGGCCAGTACGTCCCTTGGCCCGCGCCGCTTCCAGCAGCTCCCATTGGCCTGGAGCAGCGAACCGCGGCCACTGAGAGCCACGATCAGCTGAACCTGCGGACACAGCAGGTAAACAAACCGGCCCGGCCCACCAGGGGCTTTCCCTGCACAAGCAGCAAAACAAGTTTGGAAACCACTGATGTAACATATAGTTTTAATAAGCAGAGAGGGTAGGGACTAATGAGGACATAGAAAAGTGCCCAAATGAATGAGTCTACAGTCACACATGTGCTTGGACCACAGAATCATAGAGTTAGAAGAGACTGCAAAGGTCATCTAGTCTAACCCCCTGCCAAGATGCAGGATTTGTTGTGTCTAAAACACCCAAGACAGATGGCGATCCCTATCCAAACTCCCTTTGAAAACCTCAAGTGAAGGAGCTTCCCTAGGCAGTCTGTTCCATTGCTCTATTGTTTTTACAGTTAGGAAATTTTTCCTGAGATTTAATCTAAATCTGCTATGCTGTAGTTTGAACCCACTGCCTCTTCTCTCTTTCTACAGAGGGAAGGACAACAACTTTTCTCCATCTTTTTTTCTGGCAACCTTTCAAGTACTTGAAGACCACTATCACGTCCCCTACTGAATCTCCTCTTTTCCAAACTAAACATACCCAGTTTCTTCAGCCTTTGCTCACATGGCTTATGTTCCATCCCTTTGATCACCTTTGTTGCTAGCATCTGGATCCTTTACAGTTTCTCTACATCCTTTGTATACACTGGTGATCAAAATTGGACACAGCACTCCAGAGGAGACATAACCAGTGGCGAGTAGAGTGGTACTATCACCTCCCGGGACTTGCATGATATGCCTCTGTTAATGCAATCTAAAACTGCATTTGCTTTTTCTGAAACAGTATCGCATGGCTGACTCATGTTGAGGTTGTGATCCACCACAACTCCCAGACCCTCCTCAGCAGTGCTGCTGCCAAGCCAGTTATCCCCCATTCTGAATTCGTGCATTTGATTTTTCTTCCCTAAATGTAGCACCTTACATTTGTCTTTGTTGAATTTCATGTTGTCGTCTATAGCCCCGTTCTCCAATTTATCAACATCCCTCTGACTTTTAGCTCTATCCTCCAAAGTATTGGTAACCCCCCGTGATCCCAATTAAATCTACCTTTAAAAATGTTAGGGAGACAAGGTGGGTGAGGTAATATCTTTTATTGGACCAACTTCTATTGGTGAGAGAGACAAGCTTTCAGGCTTACACAGAGCTCTTCTTCAGGTCTGGGAAATGTACTCTGAGAGTCACAGTTAAATATAAAGTGGAACAGATTGTTTAGAACAAGTAGTTAACCTTTTCAAGGGACTATTAAAGGTGAAGTGGAAGGGGAAGGAGGAGGAAGCTGAGGGGGTGGGTTGTTAATGGGTTACAGATTGTTGTAATAAGCCATAAATCCAATGTTTCTATGTAGTCCAGGTTCCTTAGTGTCTACCAGAGTTCTGAATGTAAGCTCCCAGGCTCGTCTTTTGAAAGTGTTGTGCAGGTTTCCTTTGAGGATGAGGACTAATAAGTTTATTAGTATTCATTCAGCCTACGCAATATCATAAGTAGGATGTTGTGATTGGGTATACAAACCCCACACTGGACAACAAAGGGTTAAAGACATGCTCTGGGCTCAGGCAGCTCTGCCCGCTATACTTGCAAAGCATGCACAGGCTGAAGGAGGAGCTTAACAGCAGTTCACTAGTGGCATACCTGCTAAGAGGACAGACTGTTAACACTCAGCCCCTGAGAAAAGGGCTGACTGATGGCAGGAGCTTCCCCGACAACCACTGCCTGAAGCCTTCCCTGAGGGAAGTGAGGGCCAGGCTCTGACATACTCTGAGACGGAGACAATCCCCTCTGTCTCTTATTAATTCTGTTTATTTGCATTAATTCTCTTCGTTTTTTGCTCATGGACCACCCCAGAAGTGAAGAGACTGTGAAGTGACCTGGCTGGAGGATCAAGTCACAGGAAGAAGCAGATCACCACAGAGGAGCAACCATTGCCAGGAGATACCCAGCGGGAAGAGAGCTACTATGCCATGCCTCACCACAAGGAGGCATCATCAGTGAGTCAACCCCTTCACAACTGGTGAAGAATGCAGGACTCCTTCCCACTCCTGGAGAGGGTGAAGACTGATTGACCCAGACGGTCAAACACCCTACACTTCTACAGGTCTGAGTTGGTAGGTCAGACAACATGGATCTCAAGAATCTTCTCAAGTGCATGACAGAGAATCAGCAGCAGCTGCAACTCCTGCAGCAAGTGGCAGCCTAACAGCAACAGCTCGCCCGGCCCCTAGAGGCACAACAGCAGCAAAGGCTGGTCCAACAGTTAAGGGCCTGATGCAGCCCAGGGTCTCCCAGGGGTATCCCCTCCAGGCCCCATAGGCCTCACCTGTCAGTGAAACTCACTAAGAGGAGACTTGAGGATGGACCCAGAGGCTTTCCTAGTAATGTCTGAGTGAGTAGCCACAGCAGCCCAGTAGCCACCTGACCAGTGAGCTACCCTGTTGGCACCTGACCTGACAGGACCAGCATAGGCTACATACTGGGGGCTGGATGTTTAAGTGAAAGCAGTTGTACTCGACTACCCTGACATCATGGAGGAGACTTTCTGACAGAGGTTCCATGGGGAGAAATTCCCCCAGGGAGCCTGACCCTGCATGGTTGCCCAGAAATTGAGACTTATGTTGAAGGTGTTTAAAGCCAGAGATTTGGACAGGAGTTCAGTTGGCTGAGCTCATCATGGGTGGAGTAGTTTGCCCACATGCCTTCAGCTCAGGGTAGACACTAGGTACTCAAACACCAGCCAGAGTCCCTAGCCGATGTTGTCTGGCTGATGAAACATGATCTAGCTGCTGAAGTGGCTCTGGCAGCATCACACAAGAACCTGCCTGACGCCAAGGGAGCCCCTCGACTCACCAGGGGTATTGGCGATGAGGCAGTATGGTCTCAGAAGCACCAGCCTCTAAGGGGCCCCAGGCTGTCCCTGTTGGGAAACCCCAGCATCTCAGGCCCCAGCCCCAACAAAGGTCAGTGGGGGCCACATGGACTCCTCTGCAGGAAAGCCAGGGGATGGAAGCAGACAAGCCACATAAGGAAAGGCTATCTCAAACATTAGGCTTAGTGCCAGTGCCCACTGTGCCAGCAGTGGGAGTTTGCTTTTCATGTGGGCACCCAGGTCATCGGTATCACAAGTGTCGCTACATGGAGGGTGGTTGTGGATAGCTGTGGAAGGCAGATAGCTGTGCCCATAAGCAAACACCAGCTAAAGTAATGGTCTCTGTTCGGATAAACGGTACAGAGATGATGGGTCTGATGGATTCCCAGTCTGGGCAGACCCTGGTCCAGGATGACTTGGTCCCAAATCCTGAGCACCTAGGGAGTCTATCTTTCTACAGTATATTCACAGAGACGTTAATCCCTATTCTAATGTACACGTGCAGTTGACTACAGAGGAAAACATGAAGTCCCTTGTGTGGGGTTCACCTTCACACTAACCTGCCCCATTATCTGAGGGTGGGATTGGGAGCATTTCTCTGGGGTACTGAGGGAGTCTAAACCTGCCCCAGAGGAATTAATTAAGGGTGCCTTGGGAGATGGGATCTCAAACTCTGAAAAGTTGGCAGGTATAGGTGGGGAGCAGGACCCTGGAGAGAGGGGATCCATCCCAGTGAGAAAGGCCACCAAACAACAAAGTGATCTTGGTCCCCCTAACAGGAAGGGGACATTCTAACTAGAGGGACTTGACCTCACCAAGAATCAGAGGGAAGGTTTCTGGCCCTACCAAATCCATGGCCATGAAAAACACATCACGGACCATGAAATCTGATCTCCCCTATGAAATCTGATCTTTTGTGTACTTTTACCATATACTATATACAGATTTCACAGGGAAGACCAACGTTTCTCAAACTAGGGGTCACAACCCAAAAGGGGGCCACCGGGGGGGGTCACAAGATTATTGTGGGGGGGTTGCAGTATTGCCACCCTTACTTCTGTGCTGCCTTCAGAGCTGGGTGGCCAGAGAGCGGTTGGCTGCTGTCCAGGTGCCCGGCATTGAAAGCAGCAGCACAAAAATACCATACCATGCCATCCTTACTTCTGCACTGCTGCTGGTGGCAGCGCTGCCTTCAGAGCTGGGCTCCCAGCCAACAGCTGCCGCTCTCCAGCCACCTAGCTCTGAGGGCAGCGCAACCACCAGCAGCAGCGCAGAAGTAAGAGTGGCAATATTGTGAGTCCCCTACAATGGGAGCTGCGGGGGTGGTGCCTGCAAGCGGAGGCAATGCACAGAGCTGCCTGGCCACACCTCTGCCCAGCAGCTGAGCGAGGGGGATGTTGCTGCTTCCGGGGAGCCCCCGACATAAGCACCGCCCAGAGCCCACCTCACCCCATCCCGTGCCCCAAGCCCCTGCCACCTCCCATACCCAAACTCTGCTGCTGCTGGTGGGGGGATGTGCAGAGCCAGGTAGGGAGCCTGCTGGTCCCACCAAACTTCCCCCCCAGCACCAGCGGGGGTCCTGGGCCACGTGCTGCCGTGTCCTGTTCCCCCCCCCCCCCCTCTGGGCTGCCCTCCCCCCCCCCCCCCCCCCCCCCAGGCAGTCCCCTCTGCCAAGTTTTATTCACTAGTATTTTTAGTAAAAGTCATGGACAGGTCACAGGCCGTGAATTTTTGTTTACTGCCCATGACCTATCCGTGACTTTTACTAAAAATACCCATGACTAAAACGTCACCATTAAATTTCAGATTTAAATATCTGAAATCATGAAATTTAGGATTTTTTTAAAATCCTATAACCGTGTAATTGACCAAAATGGCCTGTGAATTTGGTAGGGCCCTATTTATGACCAACTGCCAGTGGTGAACAGGGAGGTGATAGACCCTCAACAAGCAGAGCAGTACCCCTGGTCTGAGCTCCAGGCAAAGAAACTGTACCAGTAGGAGAAAGACCAACTGACAGGTGAAGTTCAGTTGCAACTCCTCATTCCCTGGCCTCATAGGTGCAAGGTTATGCGACTGGCTCCCAATACCCTCTCTGAGGGTTACCTCAATCATGAGAAGACCCTGTCAGGATTCTGGATCACTTTTTTTGGCCCAGAATTCACCAAGAAGTTAAAGGCTCCTGCCCCAAATGCCAACAAGTAGGACCTAAAGGAGTGACAAAAGCCCCTCTGGTCTGACTCCCCACAGTAAGCATCCCATTTGAAAGCCACAGGATGGAACTCCTAGGGCCTTTAGAAAAAAGTGCAGCTGGGTGCAAACATGTACTAGTTATAGTTGATTATGCCACCCACTATCCTGAGGCAATCCCACTGCATGTCCCCAATGCAAAGATTATTACAGCAGAACTGCTAAAAATCTTTGCCAGAGTAAGGAGTACCTAAGGAGACTCTTACTGATCAAGGCACCAACTTTACGTCTTGGCTACTGAAGTGTGATCTATTAAATCGAAAGACTCTATATATGTCTGTCTATCATCCACCAATGGATGGTCTGGTGGAGCAATTCAACCAGACCCTGAAAAGGATGTTAAAGTTTATTGCTGAGGGCCCGCTTCACTCGGCTCATCTGATCCCTCCCCTGTTGTTTGCTATTTGAGAAGATCCCCAATCATCGACTGAATTCTCCCTGTTTGAGCTCTTATGTGGGAAACAACCATAAGGAATTCTTGCTACTTTGCAGCAGAGGGGAGGCATCTGGGGAACAGCTAGCACAGTATTACAGTTCATATCTATATTAAAAGAGTTACTTCCAGCCCTACATGTGGTGAATCAGATTTATTAGAGACAACCTCGTTTTTTATACTTTGTCTCAATAAATCTGATTCACCACATGTAGGGCTGGAAGTAACTCATTTTATACATACAGATATTAAATGTAATATTGTGCAGTTACATGCACACAAACATTGAAGACAATTTCACTTCTGTGTTCTTACAATTTTTAGTAACAGATAAGAACGGTTTTATCAAGCAAATACACACAACAGATATTGCTTTTATCGTAAGAATTTCTAATGCTAGCTATTCCCCAAATGCTTCTCCTCTGCTTCAAAGTAGATGTGCACATCAACAGGAAAATTGACCTGTCTGGGACTATATTATGTTCTATTGCTTTTGATAGTGAGTCAAAGTAAACCAAATGGGTATTTTCTTTTCTGCTTTATTCTTTTTGTACGCATTCCAAATTTAATTGACATATATTAAAATAGTTACTTGGACACATTTTTAATTTGCTGCAGGAGAAATGTTCTTATGTAATATACTTTGCATATGAATTCACAGAGGCTTTTTTGTTTGTAAAATTAGATTTTCACCATCATTGTTTTGCCTTACCTTTTGCCGGCCTCTGGTATATGGGTCTTCTGGATGATAAGCTGGAGGATTTAATCTGACTCCCAGCTTCCTCAAAAAACATTTTGTGAATTGATCACAATCTACAATCTTATATCTTCGGGCATAAAAGATTACTTCTGTATTGATGTTGAAATAATCTACAGTATAAAACTGATCTTCGTTCGGAGGCGGAAGTGGAATCCGATGACGTCGGACAATAGTTCCTGTATCAAAAAGATAAGGTAAGTATCTTTTGCTCCAAGGATCAAATTTCACATTAACCTAGTAGGCTTGTTTTATTTTTAAAAAATGGAAGAACCAACATAAAATAAAAAATCAGCAAAAGTGAGACAACTATTCCTTTGTTCAGCAAAGATCGTGCACATAACTATATGTAAAGAGGGATCTTTTTTCTTCTTCTAACAACAACAATACTTGGCATTCATCACCTTCAGAAGTTCACAAATCACTCTCCAAATACTGAGGTCAAACACAGCTCTGTGACGCAAGTAAAGAAAATCGTTACCTTCTGAGACCAAGATTTACAAGTATGTTATTGGAATAGATTCCCAGCTTGGGGCCCTTAGATCTCAGAACATGATTGGCAGGTATTCTCTTTGCAGCATTCTAAACTGGATGACCATCCAAAGGGGAGGACGGTCTTTGCTACTTCTATTGAGAAGCTATGGCAGCCCCTACTGTCTTTTATCACCAGTTTATTTTCTAAAGAGAAAGTTGAAAAGTCACACGAAAACCAAATGGCTAAAACTCTACAGAGGTGGAAAGCTGGATGACACAGTCTGGGAAACAAAGGATGGCAGAGATGGGATGTCCCTGTACAACACTCTACAGGGTGAGAACAGTAATACATCACTGTGATAAGAGAGGACAACTGTCCTGCCCAGGAGAAACTGCCTTAACTTCCAAGCATGGAGGGAGGGGCCTTTATCTTAAGGTCACTAAGTAGTAAGTCGAAAGCAGGGGCAATATTGGCTTCCAGTGCGGAAATGCAGACCACTGACTTGGAGAAGAGGCTCAGGGCTCACCAATCTGACAGGGATCAGAACCCTAATAGAAAAAAAAGAAACTTCACTTTGAATCTAGACAAATTTAGGACTTGCTTTAATTTTATTCTTTATAATCTATTACTAATATCCACACTTAAGAAAGGAAACCACCATTGTTTTATCAGCCAGACACTGGGAGATCAGTATATATCTTACATTTTACTATTATTCACAATCATAGCACTTTGAGCATCTCAAAAGACTTCGGGTTAATTCACTAGTATTTGTAAACACCACCCCACCCATGAAGTAGACAGAATTAATATCCATCAACTGAAACAAAGTAATTTAACCTTTCCTGAGGCCTCAGTTTTCCCACAGATAGTCTGTGACAAGAACCCAGAACTCCTGAGTCCACGTCCTGTGCTGCAGCCATAAGATAAGGAGACAAGGGCATTCATTGACTTATACAACGCCAGGAGGACTGGGGTTACTAACAATTGGAATCTCTTTCCAGAGGTTCTGAACATTATTAAATCCTATTAACCTTCAAACTGCTTGTTGCCCTATTTCTTGTTACACAGAGCCAGCCATAATCAGCTGATTGCCCAATTACCCATTATTATTTATATCATGTAGTACACAGGTGCCCTAATCAGGAAGCAGGACCCCATTGTGTTAGGCACTGTACAAAACATCACAAAGAAATGGTCCCTGCCTCAGTGATCTTACAATCTAACTATGAAATGAGTGATAACAAGCAAAAACGACCACCAGGTGGGGGAAGCACCAGGTAACGAGACAAATTAAATACAGAACAATAAGCAGTGGTCACAACACACCAGCTGCCTAATAATAGCTGGCCCATCCACAGCAGCCTTAGTTTTGCTTTTACAAGTCTAACCCCCCCAAAATAAACTCTGTCATATTTCAGCCTTTTGCTATACCCATGGGTGCCTGCAAGCATCTATCTTAGAAACCGTTGCTCTCCATGCTGAATCATGGAAGTCAAAAAACAGACACAACTGGTAACAGACAATGCCACCTCCAAGCCCTCACAGATAATATTTTTTAAACGTCTGCATATTTGACTTTAGGAAGAGAACTGATGAATTAGTAGCCCTTCTTCCATCTCTTGACTGGATACTTGTCCTTCTGGGGCTGATCATTCCCAACAGGCACTCCCAGCATTGAGAATGACAAACTTTACATCCATCACACTGCAAGTCTTACATTGTTTTTTCCTTTTGATATGTCTGCCTGGAAAACCGGACTCTCAGGGAAAGGGTGGAATGAACAGCAGATGGTGTCCTGTGGTATATGAGTCTCATTTATACTAATGCACTGTTACACTGTGAGCAGCACAAAGGGACTTTAAGGTGGGCGTAAATTGTCTTCAATGGGACTATACCTGTTTAAAGTTAGACATGCTTAAGTACGTTGCTGAATTGGGCACTGTGCATTGTAGTGATAAATGCCTTAAAATTACATATTACTCACAGTACTTCAGAAGCAGTTTGTAGCCTACTGCTCAAGTAATGTGCTGTAGTTAGGCATGTATACATTAGGACCTACAATTATTATTTTTCTCTTTGGAGTGAATTTAGTGTTTATAATAAGTGGTGAAAAGACAACAGAGGACTTTAGTCCAAGGATTTATTCACGTAGGAACACCAGCATGGGCAACAGTAAAAGGGAAAGCTTTCCCACACCAATGTTTCTCAATCCATTACTGAGAAACCACCTCTAGGGAATGAGAAGGTAGTTCAGCCTTCATGTCCTTTCAGTCTTTGCCTCCCTGAGGAGCCTACCAAAAAAGGTACCACTTTGTGGCAATAATTTTGCAATGAGGACATCTATTGGCTAGGACTGGAATAATATCACCAACTCATCCAATCAAAAATTGTAAACTGTTATAATAACTACTTACAGCTACATAGTTCTTTTACCACTAACGGTTTCCAATGTGCCATACAATACTAATAAAGATGTAACAATATTCAAACAGTTCTAGTACTTAAGTGAGTACCGTGTAAGTGTGTGTCATATACAATATCTTTGGGGTCTTGTCCCTACTCTTCACCCAAGTAGGAGGTCTCTTCCCAATATCTTTCAACTGTGCATCTTGCACTCTACTTGGTACCACCTGAATCCCTTTTTGATATTTCTCCAATGTTGAGAAGTGGTCATTTTGCTGGGATTCCTCTTATGTATTCCTGTTTGGTGTGTGAATTGCCTTGTTTCTTAGTTAGCCCATGGAAATTCTTTATTGGATACCTTATTTCCCTGGGGAATGGCTCTAGATGGGTTACATTCCAGCCCTGTATTCTCAGAGTTATTTGTCAAATATTCACTCCTGTTCGGAAAAGATGCCAATTTCTTCTAATTTTCAGGGTAGTTAACCAAATAAATAAATACATTTCCCACTGTGTTTGCCCCCTACTTTCATGCTACAATTTAAGACCCAGTTAAGTCACACATATATCATATCTGTGTCACTGACCTCTCATTGGAAAATAATTATGAGCTACTATCTGGCTAGTCCAACACCAGGTCTGGATACCCACGATAGACAAAGCCTGCTCTATGGAGCCATACAATGAGTTGCAAAGATACTCCTCAGGGTTTATGATGCATCAATGTACTATCTACGTGCACATTTAGACCGTGTCTCCACTAAGACAACAAATCATAACACATTCTAATTAACATGATGTAAAACACTACTTAGCACCAACTGTACACAGGCACAGGTGGTGTTTAAAAACGTGTTAGCTGGTCATGGTTAACACCTGGGTCTTGTGAGGTAATCCCTCAGCCAGAGCCTGAAATGACTCATTCCTCGGGCATGCTGCAACAGCCAACGCAGAAGCCAGGACGCGGTCAGATGACCCCCATGGGCAGCTATTTATCCCACAGAAAGAGCAGTCAGCCAGTCTGTGCAACGTCACCACTTGGCTGGGAACTCTCCCTCTGCCTTGTGGTGTTACTGACTGCTTGGGCATCCAGCCTGCACGGCTCCTGCCTCAGGCTTCCAGCCTGCTCTCACCAGCTGGCCCTACACCAGCATCCACCTGCACCTGCCCAAACCAGCTCTACCTCAGCCTCACTGAGTCACCCAGTGATCGCCCTGACAGGTCTCCCCCTGGGTTAACCATGACCTGCTACATATTTTTAAACACAACTTTCCTTACCCATATAAGGGGCAAAATCATGTTTAATTATCATTTTAGTTAAAATACATTAGTTGATGGTTTTGTAACATGATGCATCTTCCCAGTGTAGACAAAAACTCCCAAGAGTCGATTTCAACTAATTTTTCATGGATACTGTGTCTGATTGTGATACACATTTCATCTTGGTGCTAGGTAGGTAAGAATTACTTTGCCAATGGAAAATGTCTTGTGCAGAGGGTGTCAAAAGCAGCCTTTTAAAAAAATGAGCTATTGTTATGCCTGATCAAGTTCATTTCTTCAAATGTAATGTAGATGATAAACTTTAGACTGGTGAATTGAGATTTAATAGAGACATTGTTCAGCACAGTTTAGGCTTTTATTATCCTACTTTCGTCGGGGGGGGACAGGGGGAGACCATTTCCGCATTAAAAAAAATTGCCATAAGAATCCATTATAAGAGGACCTGTGTATGCATGCTCAGCTAATCAGATCACTCAGAATGAGTGAACATTCTAACACCTCTTTCACCTCGTTAAGTAGATGGTACTTCATACAGTGCAGCATCCAACAGACTATTCTACTACATTACTGATTTTTTTTTTATCTCCTTCTGTTCAGTAGGGCCAACCCTCTTCTTCATTATACTCATTTTGCTATCTGGAATATAGCTTCTCTTCTGTACCAGCCTGTGGTGCTGGCATTTATTTTCACTATATGCTTACTCCAGGAGCCAGAACATGTTATCTTTTCTGGCATGACTGGTGGACTGACTCCACAATTCTCGTTGGAGTCTGGGCGACAGGAAGTTATTAATATATTTATAGAGCACCCCTACCTGTGTCTCTTTAAAGTGTGCTTTTATTTTTGATTTGGACAAGTCCAATGGTATCTTACAAGATATCTTTAATACCAAAAAGGGATGCAAGGAAGGTTTAATGTTAGATTGTAATCTTGCTGAGCAGACCAGGGAACAAATTATGTCAAAATTGAGTCTCCACTTCCTCCCTAATTCCACAGGGAAAGTAAACAGCACCAGCACTCTTCCTGGTATATCTTACCTTCCGTACACACTGTCTCAGCTGTGTTGGCCCATGCATTGAGTAAAGGGAGGCAGAGGGAAATGAGTGAAGCCTTCACTCTACTCCAGGGGTTGGCAACCTTTCAGAAGTGGTGTGTCGAGTCTTCATTTATTCACTCAAATTTAAGGTATCGTGTGCCAGTCATACATTTTAACGTTTTTAGAAGGGCTCTTTCTATAAATCTATAATATACAACTAAACTATTGTTGTATGTAAACTAAATAAGGTTTTCAAAATGTTTAAGAAGCTTGATTAAAATTAAATTAAAATGCAGAGCCCCCCGGACCAATGGCCAGGACGCGGGCAGTGTGAGTGCCACTGAAAATCAGCTTGTGTGCCGCCTTTGGCACACATGCCATAGGTTGCCTACCCCTGCTCTACTCACTCAAAGCCCACATTCACAGAACACCCCAGGAGCCTCTGCTCACCCCACAATAGAAAAAGCAAGCATGGAGGTGTAAGAGGGCTCCTTATATCCACTCACCTGTGTGAGCATGCAGCAAGAGCATGATCTGGCTCTGAATAAACATGATAGAATCCTGATTATCTAAATGTTCCAGGAAACATCATAAAACTTTAGATAATCAGAGTCAGTTAAATTGGAGGAGCTAACTGTAACCTCGCTTGCCTGATTGCACTTTCCTCTTCAGCCAGCTGGCCTTGGGGAAGCTAGCCAGCAGGCAGCTCCGCTCTCCTTTTCAGCTGGCTGACCTTGGGGAAGCCAGCCAGCTGCTTAACTGTGCTCTAGATTGTGGGGCTTAGGCTGCACTAGAAACTACAGTTAACCCCATGGGACATAAATGACTTTCATAACAGAGAGCGTCAGCTAGCCAGGGTTCAGTTAGCTGGGGATTAGGAAATGGATATTAGAATCACCCTAACTTGTCCCCTCTGCACATGGAGGATTTCTTGTTTCTGTTCTGCAGTAACACTCTGACCTTGGAAAGATGTAGGTGGAGTTTTTATCTGTTTTCAAGGTTACTGATCTCTCCTTCACTCTGTTCCCCCATAGCCTTACTTAATTTTGTGTATTTTGATTGTCCTGGTATTTTTTAGCTTTGGTTCCAGTTTCTCCAAAGTCAGTTTCAAATTGGCCTGGCAAAACATGAATGAATGTATTTGTTTCTCTGCTTGGAGAGCTTTCTTCTAATACTTCTAAGGGCTTGTATATGCCGTGGGGTAACACTCTACAGAAGCGAGATTTCTACAAAGCACTAATGTGTTGTGTATTAATTGGTCCACACAGACTCTGCTGGTGTGCACTAAAGGTTCCCTAATGTGCTTTAATGCAGTTCTGCTTCAAACAGCACTGTGTTAAAGAGCACCAGCAGGGTCTATATGAACCATTTAATGGGCAACATTTTAGTGAGCTTTAGAAATCACACCTCCATAGAGTGCATTACCCCACTGTGTAAAACAAGCCCAAAGGTTTTTTTCCTCCTTTAGTATTGTAAGTTCAAATTTTAGCAATTCATCTTCTAGCATTAAATGTAGTTTACAATTTTAGTTCCTTCACAGCAGCCTTATTTATATTTTGTACATATTCACATCCCTATATTGCTGCCAATTTCACAGAAACTTTTTTCAAGTCTCTGAAAATCATTTCTGGAGACCCTTTACTCTTAGGGGGTTTTGATTAATGGTAAACATACATTTTCTGCTGTTTTCATTTTGTTTGTAAGCTAATTCTTTTACATTTGTAAACTCATTATTTTTGCTTCAGAAAAAACTTTTTTTCATTTGTGTCTACCTTGGAGTATTCTCTCGGTATGTGAGTCTATATAATACTCGGTCACCAAAGCAGCCAGCACTAGCCACAACAGAGCGCACATTGGGTAACTCACAAGCTTTCATGACCCCACCATGCCCAGAGAGACCCACACAGGACATCACCCCCTATCTACACTACATGGGATACAGCAGAAGCTGGAGAGATCTCACAGGGAATGGACAATAGAAAACCCAAGCCTCTTCACTGAAGCAACCATCTGCAGCTGAAAGAGTAGGGGATAAGTCAAGGCCCTCCAGCCACCTCAGCAGTACTACACCCAGAAAGACCCTCTGGATCACTCTCCTATATCCTCTCCAAATGAAAAATAGGATTAGTCAGCAGGAGCCTTCTCAGTCTTCTACCACCATTCTATCAAACCTGACACTTGGCCCATGGACTTCTTTCCCCTCATTTACCTCTACTGCCATTGTTCGCTGTTTCTCCCTGATTCTGCCCCTTTCCTACCACTGCATCCCCTTAGCTACCCAACCTGGTTCTCCATGACTATTATCCTTCTTACACCCACTCCACTTTCTTTCCCCTCACCCTTCCAACTTCCCCCCGCTCAGCTGTCCTCTCACTTAATCCACTCTCCTTACTCCAACAATCCCTTCTCCTGAAATTCAACCTTGAGCACAGCTCCCTCGCCCTCAAAAAATCCATAAATTTTCAATAATTAAATACCTTTTTAAAAAAAGCACCAGAAGGATGCTCTTGTAGTTAACACACTGGACTGGGATTTAGAGACCTGGGTTCACTTCCTGGTTCTGCCAGACTTCCTGTGTGACTATGCACAAGACACTTAATCTCTGTGCCTCAATTCCCCAATTGTATAATGAGGATAATTTTACTTCCCTTCTTAACAGAGGTATTGAGAGGTTAAATCCATTAACACTGGACGTCTCTGGGGGGTGGAGGGAGAACCTGAGAGAAGAGTGGCCATTTCCTTAGGAGTGCACGCTGAGCTTGTGCAAGAAAATACACACAGCCTCCTTGATATTTTACAAACTCCTGCCTCAGAAAGAATTACCTTTCCCATTAATGAAGCCTTGTTGGAGCTGACGAAAACCATCTGGCAGAGCCTCACCTCTATACCAATTATAGTCGAATGGGTGGACAAATGTTGTCAAGTCCCTCAGCCAGACTTCAATTACTTTTTTACCCCACCAGTTCCCAATTCCTTGGTGATCATGGCTGCTCTTGACAGTCCCATCTTAAAGCCATTCCCAACGACAAGCAGTTCAAGAGACTGGATTTATATGACCAGAAGGCTTATTCTACCACTACTCTATAAATGAGAGTGGCCAACTATCGAGTTCTCTTATCTACATTTTTTTTTTATTATTTTTTCCAAAATTTCATGACAAGTTGCCACAAGAACATAAGGAACAGTTCCTGGCTCTGGTTTCAAAAGGACATCTCACACCCTGATCACCACCACTTGATGACGCTTATGGGATCTTGTGTTCTATGGCCACCTCCATCTCCATGAGTGCTTTTCCTATCTGTAGACTTCTGGCATTCCAAAGGAGCTGCAAAATACAATCAAGGACTTGCCCTTCATAGGGTCTAAGCTATTTCCCCCGAAAAACAGATGGTGTTATGCACAGCCTGAAAGGCTCCCATGTAACGCTCCCTACGCTAAGAGTTTACACACCAGTGACAGAGGAAACAATTTCAACATCACCCGTACTATAAGATTCATGAACATTACGGGATTCCATGAAGAGAAGGTCTAGACCAGCTTGATTTTGCCAGTCGACGTTGTCTACAGCTGGCCCTTCTCACCAGACATCAACTTCCAAGCATTCATTTTGACTGCTTGATCAAGGACAGCACATTGACCATATCTTCTTCCTTCAGAAGACACCTCTCTCTCTTTCACTGTGCTTGGAAAGACATCACATCAGACAAGTAGGTGCTCAGCACTGTCAAGGAGGGATCTGTTATCCGCTTCACACCACTCTCAGAACCAGGGCAAGTCTCTACATCCCAACCTCCAGTCTCCCCACTTCATGGATGATCCCTGGTTGAACACTCATGAGAGATCGTGCTCCCAGGATAGTCAAACCATCTTGTTAAACAACAGAAAAATCCAGTAGAGATGCAGCAAAGATCCATGTATGCAGCAAAGTTTAGGTTTGGGTTTATGACTTGGGCGCAATCACAACATTTATTGCCCCATCAAACTGAATTTAGGCATGTACTGGACTATCTGTTGCACCTGAAATCATGTGACTTTCAGTTAATTCTGGGAGAGTCCACCTGTCTTCCATATCTCACTACAACCAGCAATAGATGGATTTTCTATTTTCTCTCATCCTTTTGGTTTCCAGATATCTAGAAGGTATGCTGAATGTTTACCCGCCTGTGCCTAATCCCCTACCTGTATGGGATCTCAATTTAGTACTCTCCAGACTAATGGGATCCTCCTACGAGCCTATGGCAACAACTTCACTACCTCTACTGTCTATGAAGATGGCATTTCTGGCTACCATCACTTCTGCAAGGAGAGTTTCAGAACTTCAAGCTCTTCTGGCTGACCCTCCTTTCATGATCTTTCATAAAGCCAAAGTTTCCCTTAGGCCACACCCCAAGTTTATTCCAAAGATAGTGTCAGCTTTCCACCCGAACCAATCTTCACCTTCTGTTGTTCTTTCTGAAACCCTCTTCTTCTCCAAAGCTGAAGACAGACTCCACACCTTTGATGTTTGTAGAGCTTTGGCGTTCTACCTGGACCATATTAGATCCTTATGAGCCTCTCCCAGGCTTTTTGTAGCCTACGCTGTGAGAGTTAAAGGCCAAGTAGGGTATGTCTATACTGCAATTAAAAAGCCACAGCTGGCCCATGCCCACCGACTCGGGCTCAGGCTAAGGCAGTGTTTAACTGTGGTGTAGAACTGGAGCGGAGTTCTATGACCCTGCAAGGTGGGAGGGTCCCAGAGCTCAGGGCCCAGAGCCTCTTGTGATGATGCTAACTCCAGCAAGTCAGCATTACAGTCTCTGTTCAGGTGATCCGAATTTGTTCCATCTGTAAGGGAGCTGCTGATGAGTCACCTGCAGTGGAATGTACATGTGCACAATCACTTGAAGGAAAAAAAGGTTGGTTACTTGTACAGTAAGTGTTGTGCTTCAAGATGCGTTGTACACATGTGCTTTCCACAACCCTCCCACCTTCCCCACTACTTTGGACATTAGACAGCAGCAAGGAGGAATGAAGAGGAAGGCAGCAGACAAGCTTGTTTTATGCCCTCAGCTGGGTGCATGAGGAGAGCAGGGGCTCATGTACCAGCTAATGGTCCTGCTGGCAAAAGTCTTTGACTCAAGTGTTTTTGGCACACATATGCCACAGTGGCATGTATATGTGCATTACACATTTCAAACAACAACAGTTAACATACAGGTAAGTAACTGTTTCGCCCCCACCATGGTAGTATCTGAGCACCTCACAAATGTTGAGGTTAATAACTTTGAAGTCCTCTGGGGGGAGATGTTGAATCTGGACTGATGACTTCATCAGGAGAAGAGGATGAGATACTGCGGGAGGGGGGAGGGAGGAGAACATCTAGGGGTTCCTCCATTATTTATCCTTTCCCGATTGTGTCGAATACAGTAAGTGAACGGATGGTAGCAGGAGCCTGACCAGAGGTTTCCTGTACTGGAGTGGGAGGAATCCTCCCCTTAGATTGTGATTGTGATGGAGGTCTAGAATCCCTCAGAGCAGCCCAAGATTAGTAAAGCTAGGAGGGATACTGCAATGTCTGAGTAGCCCAGGGTGGAAAACCAATCCTGATTCTTAGGACCCATAACCCTGGTAAGAGGTCTATAAGGTGATCTAAAAGACCTTCAAAGTGATACAAGTTCCTCCCTTTCAAAGTCTGAAGAAGAAATGTAGCTTTCTTCAGAAAAGGGAGGGACAGTCCCCCTTGGAGTCTGCAGTGGTCAGGGTATGGAAGACACCAGCAGACCCAAAGAAACCAAGGAAAAAGGTGGACGGAGTACCAACAAGGTGATTGGTGCTGGCAGTACCAATGGCGCTGGCATAATAATGTAGAGAGACACGCTGTCTGCCCAGACTACATCACAGGCGCTGGCATTGCTGAGCATGCTGGCAGTGCTGATTGTGCTGAAGGTGCTGATAGTATCAACTGTGCCAAAGACACTGAGTTGCCCCAACTGGAGCCAGGTATAACAATGAAAAGTCCGGTAAGAGGAGGCACAGAAATTCCCTTGCAGACAGGAATGCCTGAGGAGTCAACACGACTGAGACAGGTAAGTCTTTAAGTAGGATAGTTGGAGAACTGGCAATGCCAATAGGGTCTGAATCAGCTGTACTGACCATGTATCAAGTAAGGATGAAGACACTGCTCTCAATAGCCCCAAAGGAGCCAAAGTTGACAGTGTCACCTCAAATGGTGCCAGTGAGTGCTTATGCTTGTGACGCCTCAAACCACTACTGGAGTGCTTACTGGAAGTCTTCTTATGAGATGAAGAGTCAGAATGCTGGGAGTGCTCTGAGGTGGCTGGGGGAAGAGGGTGAAGAATAATGTTTTCCCATCGACTTCTGCTTGGGATCCCAGGTAGCAGTAGGAGCACTTCTTATCGACTTGATTTCACTATTTTGTTGTTGGGATCCAGTTAGGAAAAGGGGCGCATCACCCTGCTTCATCAGGGCTTTGAGACAGAAATCCCTCAGTCTCTTAGTCCTGGTAGGGAAGGAGGTACAAATACTGCATATGTCCCTCACCACGCAAAATCAAAAAGCTTTTATGTCTGCCTGTCACAAGGAAAATGGCTCTGCATGTGGTACGTTGCCTGAATCCTGATGATTTTTCTTCATTCCAAATGACCAGTTTTTTCCTAAATTAGATCTAAGTAACTACACTAACTTATAGCTACACTAGAACTAACTATACATAACTATATACAATACAATTATTTAGAAAGCTGGCAAACCTAAGCTAAAGATATGGGGAGCTCCAACTTTCGCCATGGGTTGCGAGAAGAAACTGAGAGGGAGGCAGTGGATCAGCCCTTTTTATGCCCTTGGCTCGGTGCACAAGATGAGAGAGGGCACATGCAGCACCTAGTGATACTACTGGCTAAAGTCTCTGACTCGAGTGCATTGGGTGCACATGCACCTGCAGTATAAGTGCACAATCACTCGAAAGAGAATATGTAAGTATGAACAAAAATAAATGTATAAAAATAACTATGTGAAACATATGAGCCATTGTTACCCTGATCTCTTCACTTATTTGCTGTAATTCTTTCCCACACCCTTTGTCTGTTCTTCCACCCTCCTCCTTTTCAAGACTAAGCTCTTCTAAGTGAGGACTACATTTTCTCATATCTATACTGTATCTAATGCAGTGTGGCCCTAGTCCTGAATGGGACTTCTGAGGGTTACTAGAATATAAATAATATTAACAACATTAGACCACTGTTGTATCTACAACTGAATGTACTTGGCAACTAGTGATTTTGGATTTTTTTTTTTGAAACAGTGCTTTTAAATGTTGTCTTTGCTTGAGTACTTTTAATGTGCTCAGGCTAAACAATACACCCGCAATAGACGTTTTCATATATACCAGTAATAGAAGTTTATTGTCATTTACTGTGTGAAAGAGTTAAAAATCTTCTGTAAAATCTAGTTTCCTGGCTTTTAGAAAAGCCAAGTTAATGCATACTTCTTACCTTTCCTGGGTATTTATTTAACACAAAATATAAATTCCTTATAACACATTGTATTTTACAGTTTACCTACATCAGGCAACCGAAAGATCACTGGCCGCCATGAAATTTAGAACACTTAAAATCTTCATTTTGTCTTTATGGACCATTTTATTCAAATTACATGGCTAAAATCTGTAATCTGATTGGCTGAAGAGGCTGTCTATCCATATCATCTCTCTATAGACTAGCAGTTTTCAAACTTTTTGAGCTGAGCCCCCTCTTTGAGTTACAATTTTTGATCATACACCCCCCCATACCTACCCCTCCCCTCTTGGGTTTTCAGGGTTGGGGAAGGTGCATACAATGGTTTCTGGGGGTAGAGCCAGCACTGGGCATGCATATGTTGACACTGACCTACAGGCCAGGTGGCCTACTGAGGTGAGTCATGGGTAGAGGTGGCACTTCCTGCCCAACACACCCCCACCCACACAGGGCTGGCATGAGCCCCCCTGAATTTCTCTCCATGGCCCCCTATGGGGGCACGCCCCACAGTCTGAAAACCTCTACTATAGACACACTGAAATTATAAAGCCTCTTCAACAATCCAAGCGGCAGAGAGTTGGATTGTTTTTTAAAAAAATCTCAGAGTAGTCCTTTTGAATGAATTTTAATGCTTCAAGAGTTGTTGTATGCAGTGTTGTAGCCAGTCAGTCCCAGAATATTAGAAAGACAAGGTGGGTGAGGTAATATCCCTTATTGGGCCAACTTCTATTGGTGAGAGACAAACTTTCAAAAGCTCGTCTCTCTCACCAATAGAAGTTGGACCAATAAAAGATATTACCTCACCCACCTTGTCTCTCAAGAATAGTTGCTAATTCTGTAGTAAAGAATCAGGACAGAGTTGTATAAGCCTTAAAGTTCTTCCAGATACACCTGTATAGTGCACTGAAAGTATTTTTGCTTCTCTACAATAATGTTCAAGGTAAGTTTCAGTATCTAGAACCAAAAGAAAAAAAATAAAGTACTCCAATAGCAGTCAGCACTAGCTTCAATCAAGTATGTAAGAGATAAGTCAGAACCTTCCAGTCTCCACTGGAACCTGAGCAAACTGTGTGAGACTCTAAGCCCAGCAGCCTAGCCTCTCCAACTCCTACCACTACACGGGCAATAGGGATAAATATTTGTCCAACACCCAAATCCAATGGAATGGAGAGTGGTCTTGCTCTATCTTGCTTTAGTGAAACAAGCCTGCAACAAGCCCCAAAGTGGCACCCTATGTTGTATTGCAAGCTCTCAAGCTTCAGGTGCACCAGCTGCTGAAGATCATTCTAGTAGCCAAGAAAGGCTGTGAACATCTAACCCAGAAGTAGCTTCTCTCATTTCTGTATCACAAAAACCAAGGAACAGCTTTACCTGCTGCCATCTCCAATCACAGATGGAGGGTTTAAATTCTTCATATTTTCCAAGATTAAGAGAATCATAGATTTGACAAGCCTTCATCCAGAGCCTGATAGAGCATTTGCCCAGGTAGGACTAGGAGTGCCTACTGAACAGCCAGCGAGACCTCTGACCACAAGGAAGGACCATTCGACACCCAGAGAGGCAGTGTCATTCAGTACACAAAGCACTGTCTTAAGGAAAAGGGACTCCTAGATCTTAATTCACCTCTAACACTGATCAGTAGAGCCTGTGCAGATATAAAAATTTGAATCTGCATCTGTGATAACTTGTATCCAACCCGTGATCTGCACTCCACTTTTTATATGTATCCGCACCTGCATCAGCACCCTAGCTCACTGTTAAAGCCCTGCATGGATACAAAAAATGGGATCTGCATCTAAGATGGTAAACAATACAACCACCTCTGCTTCCGCAGATGCAGATATCCATGGATATAAAGCGGATATCTGCAGGGCTCTACTGACCAGTTAGGTAACATTTCTGCTTTATCTCTGTTTGATAGATGGGGAAATTAATAATGCTTATCTACCTCAAAGGGGACTGTGGTGACTGAGTAGTTAATGTGTGCATATCGATGTACGTACTAAAATTCATCAGAATGTACACAAAATGCTCCAGTGGTTGGGGAGACATAGTGGTCCCCAGCCTTCTTGCTTATTTGTACTATTATCTTTTGCAAACATTTCAAATACTGGGAAGTATATAGCTAGCCCCATAAACGCCAAGGACCTGCAGCTGCACTACACTTCTGCTGCAGGGCAATGGTCTGCAGATCACACAGTTTTTATGTAAAACCAGTCCATTAGATTTAGAGGGTATTCAAAAAAAAAAATCCACTCACTAGCCCTCCCCCAAAACACATACTGGTGTCAACACAGTGCACAGGAGTCAGTTAATTTGGGGGTGTCAGTGACAAATTATTTAGCAGGCGCTATCAAAAAATGCTAAGACCAGCTCTAGTAATAAAGGAACTGACAGCTGGAGGCACTAAAAGCTGCTGTACCTCCTCACCAAAGGCAGGCACATGCTGCCCGAGTGGGCAATAAACAACGTTAGAATTCTATAGAGAAATTAACAACCAGTTCTAAGGTAGCAGCAGCAAGACAAGTATGGAAGTCTATAATATACAACTTGCCTTTGGAAAACTAAGAGTTTACCCGACTGTGCTGACAGACCCATAATCATGTAATTTCAATCATAGCTGTGTAAAAATAGGGACTTTGCCCAGCAGCTTGGTCACAGAATGTTCTTTCAAAAACAGGAGGTTCGTCTCCTAGGCCTGGATCCTCTAAACTGAAGCCTGTGAGGAAGTACTCATTAATGGCCATGGCAAGAAAAAGAATTCTATCTATACTCTTTGTCATAGATTTGTACTCAAAATTAGCTACACTATGGACTTGTCTACATTACAAAGACTTGGCCAGCATAGCTACGCCAGCAGAGCCCCCTAGTACAGATGTGGAGTAAGCCACCACAAGTTCTTCTCCCAGCATAGTTGCACCATCTTCACAAACATTAACTATCCTGACAGAAGCACTCCGCTGTCAGCACAGCAGGAGGGTTTTGTCAGGACAGCTATGTCAGCTAGGGGATGTGATTTTTTTTCACACTCCTAGTGGACATAACTATGCTGGCAAAGCCAGCATGTAGTGTAGAATAGGCCTATGTAAGCAGATGCTTTAGGTATCCTTTTAGATGGAGAAAGACTTCAATGAGGAAAAGATCAGAGGTGAAGAAACAAAGGAAGGTCTATTATAAATAGGTACCTTGTGGTATTCCACTATTTTTGACTTGGGGTTCAACCACTTGAATTGTGTCATCTTCAAGATAGAAGTATATTTTACAATGTCTTATTCTATATAGCTCTTGATTTTTTTCAGGCACTTCTTCATCAAAATAGGCATCAAAAGACAATACCTACAAAAAAAGCATAAATAAAGAAATATAAAGAAGCAAAGTCTTCATCCAGTGTGTTTGCAATACAAAAGATGTCAATAAAGGAAAGTTGTACAGATGCACAATTAATTATAAAAATAACAAATGTGTGGATTTCAGCAGGTAGATTTACTTTTCAGAAATATAAGAATAGGAATCCAAATGAAATTGCATATTTTTATATTCTTTTGGATGGCATTTTTATCACCACATCTGAGTAGAGAAGGAAGACTCCAGTTAAAAAAAAAAAAAAAAAAATCAAATATTAAGCTATCAGCGGGCTACTGTCACAGAGAAGGCCAATATCAGCTTCCTATAACTGGGTGCTATTTAGGGCTATACAAAATAATCACTTCAAAACTTCCCTGAGATTCACACACTCACTGAAACACAACACCAGGTAAGGCTGCGCCTGGCCTCCCCAAACACAAACCTAGATCCTCCCTTACTATAACTTACAGTAGTAGTAATCCTAGGAAAAAAAATGTTTGTGGGTGCACTGCTCAGTAGTTTATTACAGCAGCTTTCACCTCTAGAGACCCTGACATCTTCCATATGGTTACATGTACTAGTGAGTTTTGCTCTTACATACTAATGCTCATTTGTGCACATAGCAAACAGGGCCGACCAGAGGATTCAGGGGGCCTGGGGCAAAGCGGAGGAGCTGCAGCACTTGTACTCACCCGGCGGTGGTCCAGGTCTTCGGCGGCATTTCAGCGGCGGGGGGCCCTTCAGTCGCTCCACGTCTTCGGCAGCACTGAAGGGCCTCCCGCCGCCGAAGACTGGACCGCCGATGGGCCAGGCTCAGGGGGCCCCTGTGGAGCCCAGGGCTTGGGGCAAATTGCCCCACTTCTCCCACTCCCACCCCCCGGGCGGCCCTGATAGAAAAACTACTAAACAATTTGGCACCATTTATTGTCTTTATTCATGAGGTCAAGCTTGGGGAAAATTGTAAAAAATATTTGTATATAAACCAACAGGAAAGTAGGCATAGACAAACAGGCAAGAAAACACTAAGGAAAATTGCATACTTTTCCCTACCATGTCCAGCTCAAACCAGTGCTAATTAGTACCTCTTTCATAATCATTATATTTTCAAGATTTACATAATGAAAGAATGTATTTTTAATCTGGATTCCACAGATAAAATTGACCATGGAAGAAAGACTCTAGCTATCCATTCTTCATGCCATACAGGTACTGTTTGGTGTCTGACAGAAGTAGGCTTGGAAATTTTTTAAAGATGTCAAAATTCTCTAAGTAACATAACACATAGTTGCTAATACTTTGCCTTTCTTTAGCATTTCCATCAGAGACTCTCAAAGTACTTTTACAAATAGTAATTAAGTAGACTTCAGCACATCCCTGGGCAGGTATCAATATCCACCTTTACAGCTAGGGAAATTGAGGCAGAGAAGGGCCAAGTGCACTGTCTAAGATCACACAGGAAGTTCTGTGGCAGATCTCCTGGCTCCCAGTCCAGTTTCTTAATTGGGCTGTCCTTCCTGCTCTGCTGAAGAAGGATGTAACTACAAGAGTGGAGAATCACTCTTTACAGAAAAGCAGGGCCGCCCAGAGGGGGGGCAAGTGGGGCAATTTGCCCCCGGCCCTGGGCACCGCAGAGGCCCCTACGAGAATATAGTATTGCAACTTTTTTTTATAGAAGGGGCCCCCGAAATTGCTTTGCCCCAGGCCCCCTGAATCCTCTGGGCAGCCCTGCAGAAAAGGGGTTAAAATTTACCCAGAAGTAACAAAGACCTGGGCAGCTTTCAGCACTTGAACAGTATATGGCAATGCCCTTCTAACTTCCACCCTTCCCTTGCCCCAAAAAAACAAAAAAACTTAAGAACTTTAGTAACTTTGATTGCAAGATAACAAGTGAGTTAACACTTAAGCTTCAGTACAATAACATTAGGAGTTAAAATCACAACAAATCTGTAAGTTATCAGTTAAGGTTGTCTATATAGTACAATATAGTCTCCAATCAACTTAGAGTTGATATAGTTAAAAAATAAGGCCAAAATTCTCACACTTGGTGCCTAAGTTGGGCATTTACAGTTTTCTAAACATGGATTTAAGTGCCTAACCTTAGGCACCCAGATATGAAAATACTGGCTAAAATTTTTGGTGGTCAGCGAAGTCAACATAAACAATCTTAACTTTGCCCAACACTCCTCAACAATCAACCACTTCAGATGAAATTACTTAAGTCTTAATAAAACTGGATGTATTGTGATTCAATGGACAAGGAGACCTGTTCCATTCCTGGCTCTGCTGCTGACTGGCTGTGTGTCCATAGACAACTTTCTTCAACGCTGTGCCTCAGTTTTCCCATACGGGGACACTAATGCCCACCCATTTGTAAAGCGCTTTCATGCAAATGCTATATAAACACCATTTGATTATTACTTACCATATATACTCGTTCATTAGCCTGTTCATTTATAAGCCAACCCCCCAAGATGGAAAGGTAAAAATAACAAGAACTATACGACCCTTTCATAAGCTGACCCTATATTTCAGGGGTTGGCAAACTTTGGCTCCCG